>NC_081312.1:144876932-145179878 GCF_026419965.1 Kogia breviceps
GAGTCAGTATACATGTCTTCTACATTTACTTTATAAACAACATTTTATAATTATAGTTCTTCTCTTGGAACCTCCCAAAACACCAATGTAAGACATAAATTCTCTCATAAATACTGTGTTTGTGTAAACCTGATGAAATATATCACCTAAAAAAATAATTGTTAAATACAGAGCATTCTATTATACATTAGCAATATAGGAAAATCTCAATTCTGAGCAAAAGCAACAGATTCTATGGATATTTTCCATATCTCGGTGGGGGTTTAGACCTGCATTTCTGCAAATATTCTAAGAGTTGCTGTTGCAGAGTCTACAGGCCACACAGGAAGAAACATGAACATATAGGATAAGCTCCAAACTCCATCACAATCTGGTACCATAATCTTATCTCCTCCCACAAATGTTACCTTCAGCTATAAGAGCAGTACTTGCTTGGATCTCTCCCAAACAGCCATGATATTTCTTGCCTCCGATCCTTTGCTCATACTCTTCCTTCTGACCTGATCTCTCCCTACCCCTCATTTTTACCTGGCTAACAACTATTCATCCTTCAAGACTGAGGGCTATACACTGGCGTTTTACCTTCTCCCAGAAGTCTTCCCTCACTGTCTTCCTCACTATCCTCCCAGGCTGAATTAAGTACCCTTTCTTCAGAGCTTCTATAGCATCTTGATATACGTATATCATAGAACCTGCTTCTGTGAAACCGAAACTATCCATTTACTTCATTTCGCCCACTATACTGTAAGCTCCTTAAGGATAGAACTACTTTAATTTCTATATTCCCAGCACTTCAGCAGCATATAAAAGGCACTAATAACATGTTTACTGAACTGAATTTATTTTTTAATACTTAACTCACTCTTCTTTGCATGTCCTACAATGCCTGGTACAGAGCATTATACAAAGCAGACACTCTCAGTAAATACCATGGAATTGAAATGAGGCAGTTAACAACGTAGTTGTCTGTTTTCTTCTTTTACAGTTTTTTCTCCTGGCTGTATCACTGTTTTATTTGAACACTGATCTCCCTGGCTCTGAGTAATTAAGGGGAAAACAAAACAAAACAAAACACATGCTGCTCTTTATGCAGGTTTCTACACAAATCAAACTGTGCCTGGATACCATCTGCTCTCACCAGCCTTCTTCACAGCTTTGTGGGTGGTAGCTACACTAAGAGCAGCCTGATTTCTCTCACTGTTCACACGGAAAAGGCAGAGACTATCATTAGCTACCAAGGCACAATTCTTGCTGCCTCATTTCAGCCTCTTCTCATAAGAATATGGAAATGAATCTTTGCCCTTCTCTTTCCTGCTAGTGACTCTGTAACCTACTTCATAGAAAAAAGAAAACCTTTCTTTACCACATGATGTTCCCCTACTGCTGAATCAATACTGCCCCACTTCTTGGGAAAAGTGAAAAAGAAAAAGGATAGTCAGAAGAACAGTAAAGTAGGAAATAAAATTTTCCTATATGAGAAAATCCAATAAGAAAGGGATAATCTTATCAAAAACTTGAAAACACTTCTGTTTTCAATCATACTTAAGTACTTTTTAACAAAGTGCAGGCAAGATACCAATATTGAGTATTTTTAGGATGAAAACTCTCTCCTAAAGCAAATCTATTATTACCTCCCAAATTAAGAAGTTTACAGGTTGCTAGAGAAAATTTTTATGAAAAATCTCAAATCCTAATTTCACATTAGTTTTAAAAGAAAAAGATGGATAGCTTAAAGAAAATCAAGTCTAAGTTTAAAACTCAAATACTAAGAGATCTAAGAAGAAATAATTTGTGATTCTCCCATAATTTTTAAAGCATTCATAAGGTACTGGGATAGTGCAAGAGGTATGCATCAGTAACAGTACAAAACAAATGTAGCAAATGCTTAAAGAGTAACAAAAATAACCATCGTATTTCTGATGAGGAGAAATCAGATGAGAACAAATAAAGGATTAGATAAGGTTCCAGAAACAAGTGGCTGAGGTTCAAAAAGCAATAAACTTGGAATCAAAAAACCTGCCAGCTGTGGTAGATTCAGTTTCTACATCTGAAATTGGGAGTAGTATTATCTATGCCTAATAGGTTTTACTTATTCAACACATTCATCAAGCACTTACTACGTTGCCAGGACTATTCTACATGATGGGCACATGACAATTAATCAAAGTTCTCCTCTAGTAAAGCTTGCACTCTAGAGGAAGAGACAGATGATAAACACATACATACATACACACTAGTATGTAACATCTGACAGTGATACGGGCTATGAAGAGAAAGAAAGGGTAAGAGAACTGAGTAGGGAATTCCCTGGTGGTCCAGTGGTTAGGACTCTGTGCTTCCAGTGCTGGGCTTGGTTCGATCCCTAGTCAGGGAACTAAGATCCCACAAGCCATGCAGTGAAGCACCATCACCCACTCCAAAAAAAAGGAAGAAGAAAAAAAAGAGGACAGAACAATGGGTGAGGGACATAATTGTTTAAAATACAGTGGTTAGGGAAAGGCTTCCAAATGAGGGAATGATTCATGTATAGATCTGAAGGAACAAAGAAAACAAAGACCTTGAGGCTGGAATGCATTTAATATATTCAAAGATCACCTACACGGTCAGTGTGGCTTCAGCTCAGTGACACAGGCAGTGTTAGGTCTTGAGACTGCAGAAACACCCAGGGTGACCTTAGGTGGACCTTGTAAACCCCGCCTCATAGTTTGGATTTTATTCTGATTGACATGGGAAGTCTTTGGAGGGTTTTTAGTTGGTGTGTGTGTGTGTGTGTGTGTGTGTGTGTGTTTTATCCTAAGTTTTTTTAAGGATTGCAGTTGAGCCAACATGGGTTTCAACTATGTGGGTCCACTTACATGCAGAAATTTTTCAATAGTAAATACTACAGTAATACATGATCCACAGTTGGTCGAATCTGCAGATGTGGAACCACAGGTACATAGGAATTGGGGATACAGTGCTCGCTTCAGCAGCACATATACTAAAATAGGAATTGGGGATACAGAGGGCCGACTATAAATTATATGGGAATTTTAGATTGTTCAGAGGATTGGGCCCCCTAGACCCCAGGCTGTTCAAGGGTCAACTGTACTCTAGCTACTGTGGTATCGCTACTCAGTGTAGGAAATCTAGGAAGTCATTAGAATAGTATAAGTGAAACACAGTAGCTTGGGCTTTGGTGGGAGTAATGAGTTTTTGAGAAGTAGTTAATTCCATGTATTTTGAAGACAGAATTGGCAGGACTTGTTGATGGACTGGATGATGGTCTGAGGAAAGAGAAGGATCAAGATGACTCTTGGATTTTTGCCTAAATAACTCAATGTTTTTACTGAGAGGGAGAAAAGGAGGTCTGCAGAGAGCAGGGAAGCAAGAGCTCCCTCTTTAGGACGTACGATGTTTAACATACCAAGTACTGATATCAAGTGGGAAGCAAGATGTTAATAAGAGTCTGGAGCTCAAAGAAAGATCCGAGCAAGAAGTAGAAATGTGAGAGTGATCAACATATAGATGGTATGTAAAGCCATGGAAATGAATGAGTGCATCTCAGAATTGGATGTAGACAGAAGAGAGCCAAGGACTGAGCCTTGGACACTCCAACATAGAAAGGTCAGGAAAACAAGGAAGAAAATTGGGAGTGTGATGCTCCAGAAGTCAAATCAAGTGTTTCAAGGAGGGAGAAATCAACTATGTCAAATATTGCTGAGATATAAATTACTATGAGGAATAATAACTGACTAGAACTGGCAACGTGGATTACTAGTGAGCTTGTTAAGAATGCTTTCAGAGGCAGAGGAAAGATAGAAACCTAACTGTTGTAGTTTCAAGAGAATGGCAAATGAGGAATAGAAAAATTGAGTAGAGACAACTATTTTAAGAAGTTTTGCTATAAAGGACAGTTAATGATACAGGGCCAGAGGTACCTATGAGATCTACAGAGGTTTTAAGATATATATATTGGAGATCCTATGGCATGTTTGTATGCTAATGCAAATAATTTCATAGCGTAAATTTGATTTTTGCAAGAGAATGGAAAACAGGAAAATTGTAGGAGCAAAGTCCTTGAGTAAGACAGACTATGGGATCCAGTGTACAGTGAGGTGATCAGCTTGAGACAGAAGAGACAGTAATCCATAGTAATGAGGGGGAAAGAAGAGTAGATGGGTACAAAGGCCAAGAGACTGATGTAAAATTTACTGTTTTCTTAGTAAAATAGGGGGAAGTTGTGAACTGAGAATGGTAATGTTGGAAGAGGTATTGGAAACATGAGGAGAAAAATAACCTGTTTAATAATCACCTCTGAAAGTGGGAGAGGGGACTACTTTCTCAGAAAGTAGGAGATGAAAATAGCATTACACTTGATATTTGTAAATAAGTTAAAGTAGACCAATCCACTTGGCTCTGTATTTTTGTCCAGCCATATAGACAGCAGTATGGGGGAAATTAGGTTGGGTTTTGCCACACACTACACTGGCAGGGCAATTAAGAATATATTCAATGGGGCTTCCCTGGTGGCGCAGTGGTTGAGAGTCCGCCTGCCGATGCAGGGGACACGGGTTTGTGCCCTGGTCTGGGAGGATCCCACATGCCACAGAGCGGCTGGGCCCGTGAGCCATGGTGGCTGTGCCTGAGCGTCCAGAGCCTACACGTCCAGAGCCTGTGCTCCACAACAGGAGAGGGGACAACAGTGAGAGGCCCATGTACCGCAAAAAAAAAAAGAATATATTCAATGGATAATTAAGTTGTGTACCATGGAATCTAAGCTGGAGAAGAAGGAAATAAAGACTATGGGGGAAGAGATAGAGCTATGTAATAAAATATATAAAAATGAGAATATACAACTCATATGTATATGATAGATATACAATATTAAACAAAGATAAGGTACATTCATATCATGATTTTGCAGGATAAATACAGGCAAAAATGAAAAACTTTCTTTACAATATAAGGAAATGAAGAAGGTGAGAAAACGCTTTGGAAGAGTTTTTACTATGAAAGCAGAAAAGAACAAAGCAGCTTTAGGAAATGAAACAGAGATCAATTTTACCTGGAGCAAGATAACAGGAAGGCAGACTTTTTTTAAAAAAAGGTGAGTTACTGATGTTAATAAGAGTGTTAATATGACAAATACATGGTCAGAGAAACTTGTGGAGTGCACCAATAACTTTAGCTTAACCAAAAAACAAAACAGAAGTGAGAGTAAGTCTTCCAGCCATGAAGAAATAATAAACATGTAACACAAAAATGCACTATAAACTAGAAAAAATGATTAAGATATGTTTAATAACGGTTTAGAAATACTGGAAAACAGCAGGGTTGTGATTCCTGAGAAAAGGGAAACAAATAAGTCCTACAATCACCCTAGCATTCTTCTGGGAGGCAATATCCACACTGAGGCTACAGGGAAGAGAAAATACAAACAGAGCCCAGAGGTCCATTGAGTTGAGGAAACAGAACACAGCTGGAGGAGAGAGGCAGCTGGGAATTTGTGTGAAGGTTCGAGTTAAGGAGGAACTACACTAGGAGAGAGCTTCACGAATCTACAAAGGAAATCCCTTGAGTCTATTAGGCTACACCTAAATACATGAAAATTCAAGAAAGCCAGATAAAGCACAATTAGGGAGCTGTAAATAGAACAATTCCCATAGCTCACACAGGGCAGGAAGACATCTGAGGTCTAATCACCCAGAACGACAATCCTCAGTGATCATCAGGGACATTTGGTGGAGATCCTGAAAGGTCTCTTTAGGGGAAAACTTAAGGGTAGAGCTGAACTATTCCTGAAGGCTGCTCTAGACACACTCTAGCAAAACTTAAAAACAGGTCTCAAAGTGATTAAACTGGCAAATAACTATCTGTCAAAATCCAACACTGTCTTCAAAAAGCACACTAAAGAGAAATGCTCAACAATATAATATTCAGTGTCCAGCATCTGGTAAAAAAAAATCACTAACCAGGCCAAGAAGCAGGAAAATGTAACCGATATCCAGGAGAAAAAGAATCAGTCAATAGAAACAAACCCATAAATGAGAAATATAATGGGTACAGTGAACAAGGCTGTCAAAACAGCTATTTTAATTATACATAAGTGGTTAAAGCAAAACATTAATATAATGAGAAAATAAGCTGAAGCTATAAAGGAGAATCAAATGGAACTTCTAGAGATGTATAATATATCAAAATGAACATCTATCTGCTTAAGAATAGGGGCATACTAGACACTACAAAGCAAAGATCAGTAACCTACTGAAGACATAGCAACAGAATCTATCCAAACAAAGAACATAAGAAAAAAGGCTGAAAACAGCTCATCAGTAACCTAATATCACTGATATTATCAATGTGAAAATATCAAGTAGTCTAACAGAAGTATAATTGGACTCTCAGTTGGGGGAGGGAGATAGGGAGTACAGGAAAAATATTTGAAGAACGACCAAAATTTTCCAAATTTGATGAAAACAATAAACCCACAGATTCAAAAAGCTCAACAAACTTCAGGCAGAATAAATACACTCCCGACACAAAACTGAGAAAGCACATCATTACGAAATTGCTGAAAACCTCTAACAAAGAGAATGTCTTAAAAGTAGAGAAAAAAGACACATTACATACAAAAGTAGAAAGAGAAGAATTACTGTGGACTTTTAGTCAGAAACTATACACACAGAAGACAAAGGGAGGACATCTTTAAACTAACAAAAGAAAACAAAAACAGTCAATTGACAATTCTATACCTAGTGAAAAATACCATTCAAAAATTAAAGGACTCAAAAACACATGAGTGCATACAAAACTGGTGAAATCTGAATAATGTCTGTGGATTGTACCAACGTCAGTTTCCTGGTTTTAATACTATAGTTATGTTAGATGTTACCATTGAAGGAAACTGAAGGATACACAGGACCTCTCTAGAGGTACTAGTTTTGCAACTTCATGTGAACTGATAATCATTTCAAAATAAAAAGGTTTTTTAAGTAAGGAAAATACTCTTTTTCAGGGAAACAAAAACAGAGAATTAGTGACTAGCAAACTGGTACCACAAAAATTGAAAGGGTAGGTATATCAAGCAAAAGTATGGAAAACAGATCTAAAGAATGAAGAATACAAGAAATGGCAAATATCTTCATCTCTTTAAAATATAACTGTTTAAAGAAAAAAATATTGTGTGATGTATGACCTTTAAAAATAAAGGTATGACCACAAAAGAAGCAGATGGAGTGTGAGAGTGTTATATTATACATGAAATAGTATAACATGATTTGAAGGTAAACTGTGATATGTTAAACATGTATATTGTAAACCTTAAATCTAAGACTAGATACAGATAATAGTGGAGGGAAAAAATGGAATACTAAAAAATATTCAATTCAAAGGAGGAAAAAGTAACAAAGTTAACAGTTGGGAAAAACAGAAAACAAATAGGAAGATAGTAGGTTTAAATCCAAACATCAAGAACTGCATTAATGTAAATGGACTGAACATTCCAGTAAGAGACAAAGACTGTCAGAGTGGATAGAGAAGCAAAAACCAATTATCTGGGTTCTATAACAAACCCATTTTCAGAACAGAGACAGATTAAAAGTAAAAAGATGACAAAAGAGAGTCAAGATGATGGAGGAGTAGGAGGACGTGGAGTTCATCTATCCCTACAAATGCATCAAGAATACATTTACAAATGGAATGATTCACACAGAGCACCAGCTGAACACTAGCAGAAGAGCTCGGACACCTAAAAGGATAAGAAAGATCCCCACATAACCAGGTAGGATAAAAGACAGAAGAGAAAAGGAAGAGGAGGGGAAGTGGGACAGGACCTGCGCCCCTGAGAGGGGGTGGTGCTGAAGGGAAGGAGAGGTTATCACATCCAGGGAAGCCCCCTCACTGGCGAGATCAGATGGGACAGAAGGGGAGCCTTGGGGACTATCAGAGGAGAGCACAGCAACTGATCTGTGGCAGGCAGGACAGAGTGAGACCTACACAGAGGGTACATGCCACAGCATGGACCCACATGCCATGCTATGGACCCACAGCAAGGGTCCATAGACACAGACTAGCTGAATAGATACAAAAACAAGACCTGTAAATATGCTGTCTATAAGAGACCCCCTTCAACTCTAGGGAAACATACAGACTGAAAGTAAGGGGATGGAAAAAAGATATTCCAAGCAAATGGAAATCAAAAGAAAGCTGAAGTAGCAATACTCATATCAGACAAAATAGACTTTAAATTAAAGACTGTTACAAGAGACAAGGACACTACATAATGACCAAAGGATCAATCCAGGAAGAAGATATAACAATTATAAATATCTATGCATTCAACATAGGATCACATCAATATACAAGGCAAATGCTAACAGCCTTAGAAGGGGAAATCGACAGTAACACAATCACAGTGGGGGACTTTAACACACCAGTTATACAAATGGACAGATAATCCAGACAGAAAATTAATAAGGAAAACACAAGCCTTAAGTGACACATTAGACCAGATAGATTTAATTGATATTTATAGGTCATTCCATCCGAAAGCAGCAGAATACACTTTCTTCTCAAGTACACATGGAACATTATCCAGGATAGAGCACATCATGGGCCACCAATCAAGCCTCGGTAAATTTAAGAAAACCGAAATCATATCAAGTATCTTTTCCAACCACAATGCTTTGAGATTAGAAATCAATTAGAGGAAAAACACTGTAAAAAACACAAACACATGATGCCAAACAACATGTTACTAAACAACCAATGGATCACTGAAAAAATCAAAAAGGAAATAAAAAATATCTAGAGGCAATGACAATGAAAACACAACAATCCAAAGCTTATGGGACACAGCAAAAGCAGTTCTAAGAGGGAAGTTTATAGCAATACAATCCTACCTCAGGAAACAAGAAAAATCTCAAACAACCTAACGTTACACCTAAAGCAACTAGAGAAAGAAGAACAAACAAAACCTAAAGTTAGTAAAAGGAAAATCAGAAAGATCAGAGCAGAAATCAATGAAATAGAAAGGAAAAAAAAATAGCAAAGATCAATGAAACTAAAAGCTGGTTCTTTGAGAAGATAAACCAAATTGATAAACCTTTAGCCAGACTCATTAAGAAAAAAAGGGAGAGGACCCAAATCAAAAAAATTAGAATAAAAAAGAAGTTACAATGGACATGATAGAAATACAAAGGATCACAAGAGACTACTACAAGCAACTATACGCCAATAAAATGGACAACCTAGAAGAAATGGACAAATTCTTAGAAGGTACAACCTTCCAAGACTGAACCCGGAAGAAATAGAAAATATAAACAAATCAATCACAAGTACTGAAATTGAAACTGTGATTAAAAATCTTCCAACAAACAAAAGTCCAGGACCAGATGGCTTCACAGGCAAACTCTACCAAACATTTAGAGAAGAGTTAACACCTATCCTTCTGAAACTATTCCAAAAAATGGCAGAGGAAGAAACATTCTCAAGCTCATTCTACGAGGCCACCATCACCCTGATACCAAAACCAGACAAAGATACCACCAAAAAGAAAATTATAGGCCAATATCAGTGATGAACATAGACGCGAAAATCCTCAACAAAATACTAGCAAACCAAATCCAACAACACATTAAAAGGATCATACACCATGATCAAGTGGGATTTATTCAAGGGAGGTAAGGATTTGTCAACATATGTAAATCAATCAATGAGATATACCACACTAACAAACTAAAGAATAAAAACAATATGATCATCTCAATGGATGCAGAAAAAGCTTTTGACAAAATTCAACACACATTTATGATAAAAACTCTCCAGAAAGTGGGCACAGAGGGAACCTACCTCAACATAATAAAGGCCGTATATGACAAATCCATGCAAACATCATTCTTAACAGTGAAAATCTGAAAGCATTTCCTCTAAGATCAGGAACAAGAAAAGGATGTCCACTTCACCACTTTTATTCAACAAGATCAAGAACAAGACAAGGATGTCCACTTTTAACCACTTCTATGCCAATTTTGGAAGTCCTAGCCATGGCAATCAGAGAAGAAGAAGAAATAAAAGGAATTCAAACTGGAAAAGAAGAAGTAAAACTGTCACTGTTTGCAGATGACATGATACTATACATAGAAAATCCTAAAGATGCTACCAGAAAACTACTAGAGCTCATCAATGAATTCAGTAAAGTTGCAGGATACAAAATTAATACACAGAAATCTCTTGCACTCCTATACACTAACAATGAAAGATCAGAAAGAGAAATTAAAGGAAAAAAATCCCATTTACCATGGCATCCAAAAGAATAAAATACGTAGGACTAAACCTACCTAAGGAGGCAAAAGACCTGTACTCTGAAAACTATAAGATACTGATGAAAGAAATCAAAGGTAGCACAAACAGATGGAGAGATATACCATGTTCTTGGATTGGAAGAATCAACATTGTCATTGATTCTTTACAGAGCATTTTTTACAGAATTAGAACAAATAATTTTACAATTTGTATGGAAACACAAAAGACACCAAATAGCCAAAGCAATGCTGAAAAAGGGAAACGGGGCTGTAGGAAACAGGCTCCCTCACTCAAGACTATACTACAAAGCCACACTAATCAAAACAGTATGGTACTAGCACAAAAACAGGAATATAGATCAAGGGGCCATTGTTGTGTTCCTGGGAACACCCCATGGAGAGGGTTGGCCTAAGCAGTACCCTTGGGTTGAGCAACAGGTTGGGGTACTTGTCCAGCAGATCAAGGTCAGTGCACAAAAGCATTGTTTATCCATGACATGATGGAGATAAGCGAGTGAGCCTGTAGACTGATGTCTCCAACTATGGATGAATGGATCGCTCTGGGTTGGGTACTTTCACCTGCATTTACCTGGTCTGAGTTGTACCAAGAGACCAAGTTCTAGTTTCTTCCTAAGAATGGTAGGTTCAGGACAGGTTGTTTATCTAGATAATAGATCCTCTTTTCTTCTTTGGGGACCCAACCCTTAGCCACTCTCAGTCCATGTGACTTGGAGGGATGGACTTCATTTCCCATCCACCTCTGTTCCCATGTCCAGAGCTCAACACCCGACCAAAGCTTGTCCAGTGCTGAGTCCGCAAAGCTAAAGTAATTGGTGTGGGGACAAACTAATGGGAATCGACCTCATGACTCCTGCTGGAGCTGTGTGGAAGCAGGGACTCTCTTTGCTGGGGTTGTTATAGAAAGTCCAGAGATAAACCCATGCACCTATGGTCTCCTAAACTATAACAAAGGAGGCAAGAATATACAATGGACAAAAGACAGTCTCTTCAATAAGTGGTGCTGGGAAAACTGCACAGCTACATGTAAAAGAATGAAATTAGAACATTCTCTAACACCATACACAAAAATAAACTCAAAATGGATTAAAGATCTAAATGTAAGACTGCATACCATAAAATTCTTAGAGGAAAACATAGGAAGAACACTCTTTGACATAAATCATAGCAAAATCTTTTCGATTCACTTCCTAATGAAAATAAAACCAAAAATAAACAAATGGGACCTAATTAAACTTAAAAGCTTTTGCAAAGTAAAGGAAACCATAAACAAAATGAAAAGACAACCCATAGAATGGGAGAAAATAGATACAAATGAAGTGATGGACAAGAGATTAATCTCCAAAATAAACAAACAGCCCATGCAGCTCATTATCAAAATAAGAAACAACCCAATCAGAAAATGGGCAGATCTAAACAGACATTTCACAAAGGAAGACATACAGATGGCCAAGAGGTACATGAAAAGATGATCAACATCACTAATTATTAGAGAAATGCAATTCAAAAATACAGTGAGGTATCACTTCACATCAGTCAGTATGGCCATCAACAAAAAATGTACAAAAATAAATGCTGGGGAGGGTATGGTGAAAAGGGAACCCTCCTACACTGTTGGTGGGAAGGTAAATTAGTACATCCACTATGCAGAACAGAATGGAGGTTCCTTAAAAAATTAAAAATAGAGCTACCATATGATCTAGCAATCTCACTCTTGAGCATATATCCAGAGAAAACCATAATTTGAAAAGATATACATGTACCCCAATGTTCACTGCAGCACCATTTACAGCAGCCAGGACATGGCTAACTGTCTGTCGAAGGAGGAATGGATAAAGAAGATGTAATATACATATACAATGAAATATTACTCAACCATAAGAAAGAACGAAATAATGCCATTTGCAGCAACATGGATGTACCTAGAGATTGTCATACTGAGTGAAGTCAGACAGAGAAAGACATATATCTTAAGATATTGCTTACATATGGAATCTTAAAAAATGGTACAAATGAACCTATTTACAAAACAGAAATAGAGTCACAGATGTAGAAACAAACTTATGGTTACCAAGGGGGAGAGGGGGCAGGACGGATAAACTGGGAGATTGGGATTGACATATACACACTAATATACATAAAATAGATAAGTAAGAAGAACCTACCATATAGCCCAGGGAACTCTACTCAATACTTTGTAATGACCTATATGGAATAGAATCTAAAAAAGAATGGATTTATGTATAACTGATTCACTTTGCTGTACAGCAAAAACTAACTCAACATTGTAAATCAACTATAATCCACTAAAAATTAATTTTAAAAAATGATATACCACACAAACACTGAGAACAGAACTGCAATTACTACACTAATATTAGACAAAGTAAACTTTGGAACAAAGAGTATTATCAGAGATTTATTTTTTTATTTTTTTCAGTATGCGGGCCTCTCACTTGTTGTGGCCTCTCCCATTGCGGAGCACAGGCTCTGGACCCAAAGGCTCAGCGGCCATGGCTCACGGGCCCAGCTGCTCCGCAGCATGTGGGATCTTCCCGGACCGGGGCACAAACCGTGTCCTCTGCATTGGCAGGTGGGCTCTCAACCACTGAGCCACCAGAGAAGCCCTATCAGAGATTTTTTAAAATCGTGTTTCGGGCTTCCCTGGTGGCGCAGTGGTTGAGAATCCGCCTGCCGATGCAGGAGACACGGGTTCGTGCCCTGGTCCAGGAAGATCCCACATGCCGTGGAGCAACTAAGCCCGTGAGCCATGGCTGCTAGGCCTGCGTGTCTGGAGCCTGTGCTCCGCAACGGCAGAGGCCACAACAGTGAGAGGCCCGCATACCGCAAAAAAAAAAAAAAAAAAAAAAAAAATAGTGTTTCAACATAACCGAGATGAAAGACAACCCTCAGAAGGGAGAAAATTTCTGCAAATGAAGCAACTGACAAAGGAATAATAACCAAAATTTGCAAGCAGCTCATGCAGCTCAATATCAAACAAACAAACAACCCAATCCAAAAATGGGCAGAAGACCTAAATTGACATTTCTCTAAAGAAGATATACAGATTGCCAACAAACACATGAAAGAACAACATCACTAATCATTAGAGAAATGCAAATCAAAACTACAATGAGGTATCACCTCACACCAGTGAAAATGGTCATCATCAAAAAAAACTACAAACAATTAATGCTGGAGAGGGTGTGGAGAAAAGGGAACCCTCCTGCACTGTTGGTGGGAATGTAAATTGATACAACCACTATGGAGAACAGTATGGAGGTTCCTTAAAAAGTAAAAACAGAACTACCATATGACCCAGCAATCCCACTACTGGGCATATACGCTGAGAAAACCATAATTCAAAAAGAGTTCATGTACCACAATGTTCATTGCAGCTCTATTTACAATAGCCAGGACATGGAAGCAACCTAAGTGTCCATCGACAGATGAATGGATAAAGAAGATGTGGCACATATATACAACAGAATATTACTCAGTCATAAAAAGAAATGAAACTGAATTATTTGTAGTGAGGTGGATGGACCTGGAGTCTGTCATACAGAGTGAAGTAAGTCAGAAGGAGAAAAACAAATACCATATGCTAACACATATATAAGGAATCTAAGAAAAAAAATGTCATGAAGAGACTAGGGGTAGGACAGGAATAAAACACAGACCTACTAGAGCATGGACTTGAGGATATGGGGAGGGGGAAGGGTAAACTGTGACGAAGTGAGAGAGTGTCATGGACATATATACACTACCAAATGTAAAATAGCTAGCTAGTGGGAAGCAGCCGCATGGCATAGGGAGATCAGCTAGGTGGTTTGTGACCACCTAGAGGGTGGGATAGGGAGGGTGGGAGGGAGACGCAAGAGCGAAGAGATATGGGAACATATGTATATGTATAACTGATTCACTTTGTTGTAAAACAGAAACTAACACACCATTGTAAAGCAATTATACTCCAACAAAGATGTTTTAAAAAAAAAAACCACTAAACTAAAAACAGAACTATCATATGACCCAGCAATACCACTACTGGTCATATAACCTGAGAAAACCATAATTCAAAAAGAGTCATGTACCACAATATTCACTGCAGCACTATTTATAATAGCCATGACATGGAAACAACCTAAGTGTCCATCGACAGATGAATGGATAAAGAAGATGTGGCACATATATACAATAGAATATTACTCAGCCATAAAAAGAAACAAAACTGAGTTATTTGTAGGGAGGTGGATGGACCTAGAGTCTGTCATACAGAGTGAAGTAACCGTATGCTAACACGTATACATGGAATCTTAAAAAAAAAAGGCCTGATGAACCTAGCAGCAGGACAGAAATAAAGATGCAGATGTAGACAATGGACTTGAGGACACAGGGATGGTGAAGGGTAAGCTGGGACAAAGTGTGAGAGTAGCACTGACATATATACACATTACCAAATGTAAAAGAGATAGCTAGTGGGAAGCAGCTGCATAGCACAGGGAGATCAGCTCGGTGCTTTGTGACCACCTAGAGGGGTGGGATGGGGGGGTGGGATGGAGACGCAAGAGGGAGGGGATATGGGGATATATGTATACATATAGCTGATCACTTTGTTATACAGCAGAAACTAACACAACACTGTAAAGCAATTATACTCCAATAAAGATGTTAAATTTAAAAAAAAGAAATATCAGGAAGGAAATTAAAAAATACTTTGAACTTAATGAAAATAAAAAGACAGTCTCAAATTTTGTGGGATGCAGATAAAGCAGCACTTAGAAGAAAATTTATAGCTTTAAATGCTTATGTGAGAAAAGAAGTAGAAAATCAATTATCTAAACTTCTTTAAGTATCCTGAAAAATAAGAGCAAATTAAGCCCAAATAATAAGTATGAAGGAAATGCTAAAGATGAGGTTAGAAATCAATAAACAGAAAACTGACAAACAGTACAGAAAAACTAAACAAGTCAAATGTTGAATCATTGAAAAGTTCAATGAAATTGATAAGCATGTAACTAGGCTGATTAAGAATAAAACAGAGAAGAGACAAATTATTAATATCAAGACTGAAATGGGGGCTTCCCTGGTGGTGCAGTGGTTGGGAGTCCGCCTGCCAATGCAGGGGACACGGGTTCGTGCCCCAGTTTGGGAAGATCCCACATGCCGCGGAGCGGCTGGGCCCGTGGGCCATGGCCGCTGGGCCTGCGCGTCCGGAGCCTGTGCTCCGCAATGGGAGAGGCCACAGCAGTGAGAGGCCCGCGTACCACAAAAAAAAAAAAAAAAAAAAAAGAAAAGAAAAGACTGAAATGGGGTCTTTATCACAGATATTAAAAATATAAATAAAAATATAATAAATGAATATTATGGTCAAATTTATGCCAATAAATTTGACTACTTACATGAGCTGGAAAAATTTCTTGAAAAACATAAATTACCAAAACTGACTCAAAAAGTAATGGAAAATCCAAATAGACTTATATACACTAATAAAATTCGTGGGCAAAGACTTCTCAAATAGGATGAAAAAAGCACAAAACCACACACTGTGTGGTTTTGAAAGACACTGTTAAGGAAATGTAAAAGCCAATTCAGATTGGGAGAAACTATTCGCAATACATATTCTTTCTAGCAAAGAAACTATATAAGGAACCATAAAGAACTCTTACTACAACCCAATGTTTTTAAATTGGGCAAAAAATTTGAACATACACATAACAAAAGAAGATATACGAACAGCCAATAAGCATATGAAAACATGCTTGAGATCAATAGTTATCAAGGAAATACAAATAAGCCTATACTGAGATACTACTTCTACCCCTCTAGAGTGGCTAATACTAAAAAGACTGACAATATCAAGTGTTAAGTGAGGATACAGAGTAACTGGAACTTGGGAATGAAAAATGGTACAATCACTTTAGAACACACTTTGACTGTTTCTTAAAAAGTTAAACATATACTCTCCATAATACTCACAAGTTCTACTACTAGGTATTTAATCAACATCATGAATGATACTGAATATGTCTACACAAAAACATGTATCTACATAAAAATTTGTACATGAAAATTCATAGTGGCTTTATTTTTTATAGTCCAAAGCTGGAAACAACTCAAATTCCCATCAACTGGTGAACAGATGAAATGTGTAAATCCATAAATAAATACCACTCAGCAATACAAGGGAATGAATCACAAAACAAGCAACAATACTGATGAATGCCAACAACATTATTCTGAAGAAGACAGATGCAAAGAAGTTCATACTTAGGATTCCATCTATATGAAATTTTATAACAAGGAAAACAAATCTGTAGTAAAAGAATGCAAATCAGTGGCTGCCTGGGGCTATGATTAGAGACTGGGGATTTACGGGGTAGAGACACAAAGGAAATTTGGGGGAGTGATAGAAATTTTATCTTGATCATGGTGGTGGTTACAAGGATGTATTAATTTGTTAAAACTCAATGAACTGTACAATTAAGTATACTGTGTTGTATTTAAGTTATTCCTCAGTAAAGTTGATTTGTAAACAGAGATCAGTAATAGAAAAATAAAATTCAAAGCTGGAGTAAAATGCTTTCTGTTTTTATATTTTAAAAATGACTCCATCTGTTAGAATCAGCAGCTAAAATAAGTTAATATACATAGCAATATTTTAATAGTTCGTTTTTGCAGGTTTACAGAGGCAGCTACTTAAGCTCTGTTTTGCATTTCTGTGAACTGTACACTAGATTTGTTTCTAGAGATATATAAAATGAATTAGCAAGAAAGATTCAATCTTGAATTTCACATAATCCAGGAGAGTTATGTTATGCCTCTTTGGCTGGTAAGTAGATAGGAATTCAAGCTGAGAAGCTCAGAGCCAGTGCAAATTTTCATAAAAATCTTCAGCTAGCCAATGTATCATAATGCCTTAGTACATTCACTGTGAACTAAAAGTTTCAAATATTAATTCTAGATAATGAAATTTTAGAACAGCTGTGTGTTTAAGTCTATTTAATTCTGGGGAGTTGGAGAAAGAGTCTACGTGATTTACAGAGTCAGATAAACAGAGTTTGAATCCTGCTCTGCCATTCCTGTTCAACCTTAGGCAATTTGCTTATCCTCTCAGACTCAGTTTCCCTTTTGTAAAATGTGTTTTACCTGGCAGGTAACACTCAAATAATGTTAGTTCCTTTTCTGCCCAAATAAAAGTAGAGTTATAATCAATGTGGTCCTTTGAGAATATTAATCGTTTGACAGGGTACAGAATACCATATCGTGGATAAGAAAAAGAGAAAGGACATAAAATAACTACTGAGAAGGATTCAGAAGTAAGATAATAATAGCCTGAACCAAGAAGTGTCAATGGGAATTGAAAAGAAGAGATGAATGAAAACACTTCGAAGAAAGAAAAAACAGGATTGGGTATGACAGCCAAGAACAAGAAAAGAATCAAAGATGCAGGCAAGTTATGTGGACTAGAGCAGCGACATGACCACAGCTTGGATGGATGATGACAAATAGTAAAGTGACAAATTAAAACAGTTGTTTCCCAGATATAACAGCTTGTTTTTTCTTAGACCACTTGCCTTTATTTCTTAGAGCAGTAGAAACATAGTACAAACTATGTACGTAATTTTAAATTTCCTATCAGTCACTTTAAGAAGAAATACGTAAAATAAATTTTATTACTATATTTCACTTATCCCAGTATATCCAAAATATTATTTCAACATGTAACCATTAAAATATTAATGAGATTTTGCATTGTTTTTTGTATTTAATCTTCAAAATTTGATGTTGATTTACACTTACAGCACGTCACAAGTTGGACTAGCCACATATGAGTGGCTACCATTTTTGACAGCACAGGCTTAGACTATTAGATACTATAATTAATTTTTCTTTCCAGATGAAGTCAACAAAATGTGGAATATCCATTCAATGTTACAGTCAACAATAAAAAGGAACAGACTACAACATGGATGAACCGTAAATGCATTATGCTAAGTGATTGGACTCAAGAAGCTACTATGTAATTCTATTTATATGACATTCTGGAAAAGGCCAAAATGTAAGAATCAAAAACAGATCAGTGGTTGCCTGAGGTTGGGAGTAGGGAGAGGACTTGACTAAATGCAGAGAGAAATTTTTTGGTATGATGGAAGTGTTCTGTATCTCAATTATGGTGATTGATGGCTATGTGACTATGCATTTGTCAAAATTCATAATAGAACTGTATACAGTCATCCCTCAGTATCCACAGGGGATTGGTACCACCAATCTAATGTGTGTTGGTAGAATGTGGAGAAATTGGAACCCTTATATACTGCTGGTAGAAATGTAAAGATGGTATAGTTGGTTTGGAAAACAGCCCGCAGTTCCTCAAAAGGTTAAATATAAGGTTATAATTTACCAATTCTACTCCTAGGTATATACCCAAGAAAAACAAAAACATATATCTACACAAAAACTTGTACATGAATGTTCACAGCACCATTTTCCAAAACAGCCCAAAAGTAGAAACAACCCAAATATCCAGCAACTGATAAACAGATAAATAAAATGTATTACATCCATATACTCTATAAAAAAGAATATTACTCTACAAAAAGCAATGGAGGGGCTTCCCTGGTGGCACAGTGGTTGAGAGTCTGCCTGCTGATGCAGGGAACACAGGTTCGTGCCCCGGTCCGGGAGGACACCACATGCCACGGAGTGGCTGGGCCTGCGCATCTGGAACCTGCGCTCCACAGCGGGAGAGGCCACGGCAGTGAGAGGCCCGTGTACCGCAAAAAAAAAAAAAAGAAAAAAAAAAGCAATGGAGTGCTGATACACACTACAAAGTTGATGAACCCTAAGACAATACTTAAAGTGAAAAATGTTGGTTACTAAGTATCACATACTGTATGATTCTACATATCCAGAAATGTCCAGAATAGGCAACTCTATCAAGACAGAAAATAAATGAGAAGTTGCCTAGGGCTGGAGGAGATTAGGGGAAGAGGGTAGAGGTACTGAGGCTAAAGGGTATGGGGTGAATTTTTGGGTGATGGAAATATTCTAAACTTGATAGTGGTGATGGTTGCACAACTCTGTGAATACAATAAAAGCCACCAAATTGTATAAAGGGTGAGATGTTTGTGAATTATATCTCAATAAAGCTGTTAAAAAATACTCTCCTAATAATGGGGGAAGAGTTTTTAGTATACACTAACAAAATAACTAAACAATGAAAAGTGGTATCTATGCAGACATGTAACTTATATGTTTTTGTGCATCTTTGGCATTAGATTAGGAAAAAATAGCAAAATTATTACCCTTTCTACTGAAGACAACTGTTGCTGTAATCCATCACATTTTTTGCTTGCTTCTTCAAAAAGAGTTTTATACTTTTCTGTTTGAGACTGTTGCAAATTAATTGTCCGCTGCTGTTTCATACAATCTCCTTCAGAATTTTTCAGTTGAGACTTTAAATCCTGAATTTCATCCTCCTATAGTTATGAAATTATAGATTATATGGAAAAACACATGATTTGGTATCAAAACATAAAGCAGAAAACATAAAGGAGCTTTGTATGATCTTTGGTGAGATATTTATACCCATTTCACTAAGAAAAACGAATTACATTCTATTTTCATTCTCAAAATGGAAGTTAGATGTTTTATTTACGCTTAATAGCTTACACTTATAAGTCTAATACAGAGCATTCTAATTGTTAGCAAGTATTTAAAATTCTTCAGCTCTGTGAAGATTCAACATCTCAGAATAAAGTTCAGTATTTAAATTTCTGAATTTAAAAGTTAACTGTGAATTATACTTCAATGAAGCCATTTTTAAAATAAAATTGAAAACTACTCCTAAAATGACTTTGAATATTACAGCATTTATTCTGAAAGGTTTTAAAAACTTACCTTTTTATTGCATTCACATACAACATTATCCAATTCCTCCTGCATAACATGGAGTTTGGCCTTCAGAAATCTGATCTGTGCTTCTGTGTCAATTTAATAATAATATTTATTATCTTTCACTGAATCTAAGATGCCATCAATTGTTAAGACAGACTATTATTTTATGAGGGAAAAAAAGGTTCAAGATGGGGAGTCTAACAGGAGATCCCTGTTTGGGAACACTCAAGACACTACATACCCCTCATGTAGAGGTAAATGAAAAATCCATCCAACAGAAAGGAACTGTTACACTGGAACCAAGTAAAGAAAGAGGAAAAAACCGAAAACTTTTCCTGAGCATCGGAACCACAAGCCAAGTACTCACATAAGTTTGCAGACTGAACCATGCGGTTCGAGAAACACCTCAAACAGAACTTAAAGTGGTCTCAGACCGGTAATGCCCCCAGGTGTTTGGCAGAAGCAAACACAAATCCTCTCTAGCAAAACTCAACTTCAATCCCAGCCATTGTAATTATAAAATACCACTGACTGTAATACACATCCCAATTTCACAGATGTTAAAATGTAGTGACGTGTCTGAGAAGCAAACGCATTAATACCTTACTGCCGAAGCTTTCTCCCACAAACCCCTCATGAAGATCTACCTTCGGTATTTCATTGTTATCAAAAGTTCTTTATTCAATAATATCAGTAAATCTCTGAGGGTTTTAGGCCTATAAAAGTAAATAAAGTAAAAACTGAACTTAGAACTCACTCATAATTCATTCAATCATTCATTAAAAAGATACACATCAGGACTTCCCTGGTGGCACAGTGGTTAAGAATCCGCCTGCCGATGCAGGGGACACGGGTTCAAGTCCTGGTCCGGAAATATCCCACATGCCGTGGAGCACCTAAGCCCATGTGCCACAACTATTGAGCCTGTGCTCTAGAGCCTGTGAACCACAACTACTGAGCCCACGTGCCACATCTACTGAAGGCCATGTGCCTAGAGTCCATGCTCCACAACGAGAGAAGCCACAGCAATGAGAAGCTCGCACACCACAACGAAGAGTAGCCCCCACTCGCCGCAACTAGAGAAAGCCTGCGCCCAGAGGCAAAGACTGAACACAGCCAAAAATAAATAAATTTTTTTTTAAAAAGATATACATCAAATTTCTACTATGTTCCAGGTATAATACAGATATTATAAGACAAGGTTTGCCCTCATGGAACTTATCTTGAGTAAACACTCTGAATAGCCTCTGAAAAGTCATTAGGACAAATTCCGCAGAGCACCATAAATCTCCACCCATACTTCCTGTTTCAAAGTTCTTCTTATGAGATGTCCCCAGTGTTACATGGAGCCAATGAACAATGGTTGGCTCTAACCCCACCTAGCTTTTTCCAGCCTCAACACTCCTTCTAGCTTCTCTTGTAACTCCAGGTTAGCAGAGGACAGAAGGGAAATGACAAACTTAAAAGTGTGAAGTTTGCAGTAGTTGGTCTCTAGGGGGAAAGAAGGAAGAAGCAATGGGAGAGCATGACTTTTCACATCTCTTTTTCTTCCCAACTCTAACCTCGGTAGTATGATCAAGGATTTGAGTGCTCTGTCTCTGTTGGTCCACAGCATTAACCACCCCACCCATCCCACTCCAACTTGAGTCTTATAAAGCAGTCTGTGCACCTAAACTACTTTTTTATTGTTTCCTCCCACACATAACCCAGCCATTCTAGGCAATCATGTGGAATAAGTGAAAACTCCCCTAAAAGGGGAGACACCTTGGCCAAAGATTCTGAAAAGGGAAGACAGGGATGCAAAGTGGCAGAGAGGTCATTCAGCAATAAGAAAAAAAGCAGTAATTTAAGGTAGTCTGTGCAGGTTCCCATACTGGGAGGAGGACCTTTGTTAAGGCTATGGGTGACTATAAACTGAGGAACAGCCAACATCTGACCATTGCATCCCTGAAGGTATCTTAACAGAGGCATGAAGTTAACCACTTACCTTCGTTCCTAACCATTAGCCCCAGAAAGCTTGGATAGGTCAGTAAATGTAATAAATGCATAAATGAATTAATCTGCATTTATGACTAACTAGCATGTAGCACAATAACCATTATACATGTAAATCGTTGTGATTTTCACAGAATCAGAGAATTTTAAGGGTAAACTTCATGATCATTTAATACAAACTGCTGCTACATTTTCAAGTGAAGAAACTGCTAATACAGAGAGGCTAAAGCAGTTTGCCTGAACCTACAATTAATTATAGTTCAGCATTAACTATGTTCATATACACTCGACTGTCTTTTTTTAAATTTATAATAGCATAGGTGGCTCCTCATAAATTCAGCAATTTTAGAGGCACTACTGGTAACTAACATGTTTTTGATGATCTAGACTAAGTATTATTTTTCCAATGCTATGCAGAGAATGAATTTACAAGAAACAAAATAATATTCATTAGAAAATTCATTATTTTACCTGATGCTACATCAATAATTCATTTATCCTTTAACATGTGTTGAATTAACCCACAATAAAGAGAATTCAGTAACATTAAATAGAAGGAATTCAAATAAATAGGGTTTTTAAAAATTTATTTCAATGTTGTAATGCTAAGCTATGGGGCATTTAACTTATTTGAAAAGTGGTCAATGAAACCAATACCAGATAGTTCTTTTTTTTTTCTTCTCTCTCTTTTTTTTAGCCAAACCACACGGCTTATGGGATCTTAGTTCCCTGACCTGGGATCAAACCCAAGGCCACGTCACTAAAAGCACCAAGTCCTAACCACTAGACCATAAGGGAACTCCCCAGATAGTTCTTTTAAATTTTACTTTTTATAATGGAAAACATCAAACATATACAACAGTACTGAGATGAGTTCAATGAAACCCTACTCACCCATCATCCATTTTCAACAATTATTGACTCAAAACCAATTTTATTTCATTAAACAAATGCAAGACATCACTACATTTTCTTAATTGTGATATAAGGATAAAAATAAACAAAAAACAACCTACCTGTTCCAATGTCTTCACTAACACCACAAAAAATACCATCATCTATATAATCAGGTAAGCCTTCTTCTTCCAGTTGCCCTTCAATTTTGCTAATTGTCTTTGTAAGAGAAAAGTCTGAGAAATCCTCTGGAATGGCAACATCGCTGGCAGTTTGTACATCAGAGTATTTCAATTTTACTCTAAAATAACACATATAAGCACATTATATATTATATACATATAATATAAAAGGAGATATGACTCCCAGATATGACTTTTATCCAAATAAAAAAGCAGATCAAAATTATTATAAATTTTAAATTTATGATGAAATCTACAATTGATACTTTCAAGGGTTATATTACAAGAGACTTAGTAGACTTTCAATCTTTATGAATCACACAACCACTGAGCTAGAGGAGGCTTTATGAGGCCACTTAGACATGGCCAGTGTAAAAAATTAATAAACAGAAGCCTCAATTAAACAGTCAGCAGACCAGAAGGGGGAGCTCTCACACCCTGAGACAACAGCAGAGCCCCGCGGTGTGAAGGAAGGCTCCTCTTCACTCCTGGCAACAAGTCAGGTAATAAAAAGGCTTTGTTTACTCTAGCCCTCCCAACTTCCTTTTTCCTTCTATAAAAGAGTTCTCCTTGCCTTGCTGTGTGCGGACTTGCACGTGGTTCGCCATCGCTGCAGACCCTGAAGTGCAATATTCTGTTGATCCCAAATAAACGCATTTTTTTGCTGGAGAATTATTTGTTCTAGGTCAACACTCCCAAACAAGTGAACATCAAAACTAAGAGTACTGAACTTGGCCTCCTAGGTGAAATCCAGCCTGTGGCTTTTAGTTTTACATGCTGCTGGAGTAGAACTGTACAATTTGATATCACTCTAGTCATAATTCTGCAAACACTGAAGAATACCTCTTAAGAAAGAATTACAGAGTGAACAGTTCTTAGCTCAAACTCGTTTTTCCACCTAAAAAAACATATTTTAAGCAGGATCAAAGTTTATCAAAAGTTGATTTCTTTTTCTTTAATGGAGAGAGAAATATGAAATGAAAGTCACTTCTAAAGGTGTTGAGGAATGGGCCAGGCCTAATCCATCAAGTTTGCTTCTGAAAGCCTTACTTTTAACCTTTTACTTACTTTAAAGCCTAACTTACTTTTAACACGTAAGCAAATGCATTAGAATTCTTTTGGAAAAAGAACCTTTTAATTAAAAAGTAAACTTGAAGTCTGAAAATAAGATAACCCATTCCAGTTATGTATGTATGTACAGTACTTATGTATGTACACTACTTATGTATGTAACATATGTTCTCTTTTCTTCTATCAATTTTAGTTTTTTTCTTCCTTATCCTTTCACCCTTTTTGTCTCTTTTGTTCAAAAAACAAAAACTTTACTTAGCCAATTAAAAGACGCAAGGATTAACAAAGATTCTTCTAGAATTATAATGCAATTATCAATTTGGGTAAGCAATAGACATAAATCTAACAATTTACTGTGAATTAGAAGCTGGTTGGTACCATCCACTGCAGGTGTGACCCTCATTTTCTAGAACGTCTACTATCCTAAAGAACCTCTTGGGTCCCCTTTTTATGCTTAAAGTACTAAAAACAGTCTTGAATTATTTCCCATCAAAAACAGTAGAATGTAAATTATAACTAAACTATAGTTTTATTGAGAGCATGCCAAAATCATTCTGTATTCAATATATACAGTAATGCATGGTGTTCAAAAAGTATAAGTCTATGTGAGAGAATTAGGCAGAGAAAGACATCTAGGTTCTAGTTTCTGATCTAAGAAAATATCTAGCTAAAAATAACATTTAAAAAATTCGAAATGTGTCAATTTTGCTTAAGAGAACAATACAAAATGTTTATTAACTGTTGCAAGACATTTCTGATTAGAAGATGTTTTAAATCATTAAATGTGGAGAAGAAATACAGAATACAATTTTGTATACTTTGGGTATAAAAAGATCTGGAGAAACAGATCTTATTAAGAACAATGATAGTATAAATTATAAAATTTTTTTTAAAAGTAATACTTTAAAAACTGTACTATACCTTGAATTTAATTTCCTTCCTTTACTTGCAGAGTGTAATTTGTTTTGAACTTTGTTTATTGGATCAACGTTTTTGTTCTTTGGCTACATGAAAAGAATTTAAACGATTAATTAATTAGACTCTAATCACTTGCCAAGGAAGGCAACTGGTGTAATACACAGAATTGCTAGATTGCTACACAGAAGAATTCCTATTTTCAGAGAATTAATCAAATTTTATTTTAAGGAATCCAAAATTGCATACCTGGAAAAGACCTAGTTATTACTAGGACCAAGAGATTTAAAGACAAG
Organism: Kogia breviceps; assembly: GCF_026419965.1. Classification (NCBI taxonomy): domain Eukaryota; kingdom Metazoa; phylum Chordata; class Mammalia; order Artiodactyla; family Physeteridae; genus Kogia; species Kogia breviceps. The sequence continues at coordinate 144,902,484 of NC_081312.1, forward strand.
AAAATGAGTCCCAAAGATTCAAGGATATTCAACTAGTTAGCGGAATGTTAAACTGGATGTTCTGATTCACAGAATTTAATTATCCTCACCGATTATTCTTCAGATAGGCCTCCACGTATACTATTCCTTAGGTCTAGATTCCCATGGGTAGGGAATTTGTACATCCCAGTGTGCCCAGCACCTGGAATAGTGATCTCTACACAGTATAAATATTTAAATGAATGAATAAACCTTCCCAATCACCTTCTTTGTATATGAATACTTTTCTTTTTCAGATCTTCTATCTAGTAAATTTGGGTTTCGGAGAGAAAACTTAATTTCACTTAGAATTTTTCCAATGTATCTCCAAATTGTTCAGTGAAATTATGAGACAAAAAAGGACAATTCATTTTACAAGCAACATTTCATAAAGATATCCCTTCTGAATATCAAGGCTAATATTCTATTTCTAGCTGTTACTGGAAGGCGTGCTGTAGGCCCTAGGACCTGCTCCCTTCAAGCTATTGGGAGGCTTGTGGGACTGGTTGCCTCTACCCCATAGGCCAGTGCACTGTCACAGGGTAGAGGCAACCAGTAGTGGGAGAAGGGTGCCCAGCCAGAATCAGCTGTAGTGCACCGGGTGAGCATCCTGGGTCTTGAAGACAACAGGCAAGCCCAGCAAATATGAAAGCATCTTCCAAGGCAGCGCAGGAAGCAGGCAGGTTGGGGCTGAAGTGCCCACAAGTGGAGCATGGAGAAGCCCAAGGAAAGGGGGTAGGAAGGAGGGAGAGGAAGCCGCTTGTGGGGTAGCGAGGATGCACACCCAGCTTCATAAGCCCAAGGGGTGGGGTGCTTCTGGGGTTTGGGTTTCTTTTTCAGAGGGGCTGAGGCTGGCAGAGCCGGCCTGGGAAGCTCTTTGGGGGAGGGCCTGCCTGCCCACCTCATCCTTCTTTCTAGAAATGTTGCAGGAGTGACATGTGCCAGCTGCCCACTCACAGGCAGGGGCCCTGGAGTTCTTGTGACTCAGGAAAAGCACTTTGAAGAAAACACCCCCTACCCTACCTGCAATAAACACAATAAGAGTGAGAATAATAAATACAAAAAAAGAGAGAAAAATCTAAAAAACAACCTATATTCTACATAATATAATCACATTCACAAAGTTTGATTTCATACCTTAGTTTCTGAACATAAATGAACTGTCCCTTCAGACAACAATGGACGTCTACAGATAAAAAGTAAACACCATATATTAATAATAAATGACACTAAACTGAGACATATTAAAAATAACTTAATTAATTGTAGTTTGGATCTCAATGAAATTACATACCATCTGTAAGTCCTTAGGCAAGCTACTGAACTTCTCTAAGCTTCAGTTTCCTCATTTTTTAAAATGAGGACAGTAATATTTATTTCAAAATAATACTTTGAGAATTAAATGAGATAAAATAGGTAAAAGGTTTACATTGTGTCTGACTGGTATAAGCCCCCAATTATTAGTATTTTATAACTTACCTTATTCATCAAATTATAGATTTCTAATACTTACACATAAAAGATATTATATAATAACAGATCTACATACACTATCCAAGAAAAATGGCATTCTCCTGATTTCAAGCTATTATACAAAGCTATAATAATCAAAATAGTATGGTATTGGCATTAAAACAGACACATAGATCAATGGAGCAGAATACAGAGCCCAGAAATAAACTTACTCATATCAAGCTCAATTTATGACAAAGGAGCCAAGAATATACCAAGGGGAAAGGACAGTTTCTTCAATAAATGGTGTTGGGAAAAATGGACAGCCGTATGTTAAAAAAAAAAGAAAATGGACTGTTATCTTACATCATACACAAAAGTAAACTCAAATGGATTAAACATTTGAATGTAAAACCTGAAACCATAAAGCTCCTAAAAGAAAAATATAGGTGGCTAGCTCCTTGACATCAGTCTTAGTGATTATTTTTTTTGGATTTGACACCAAAACCAAAGGCAACAAAAGCAAAAATAAACACATGGGACTACATCAAACTAAAAAGCTTCTGCACAGCAAAGGAAAGCATCAACAAGACTAAAGATAATTAACTGAATGGGACAAAATATTTGCAAATCATGTATCTGATAAAGGGTTACTATCAAAAATATATTTTTAAAATCTCATAAAAGTCAATTAAAATTACCCAACAAACAATTGGATTTAAAAATGGGCAAAAGTGGAACAGACATTTTCCCAAGAGGACAAATAGATTGCCAACAGATGCATGAGAAGCAGCTCAATATCACTAATCATCAGGGAAATGTAAATCAAAACCACAATGAGCTATCACCTCACACCTGTAAGAATGGCTACTATCAAAAGATAAGAGATAACAAATGCTGGCAAGGCTGTGGAGAAAAGGGAACCCTTGCACACTGTTGGCGGGAACATAATTTGGTACACCCTCTATGGAAAACAATATGGAGGTTCCTCAAAAATTAAAAACAGAGTGGGGAGGAGTCAAGATGGCAGTGTGGAAAGACGCAAAGTTAGCATCTCCCCACAACTAGGGCGCCTGCTGGCTGCTGGTGGAGGACTCTGACCCCTGAGGAGATGGGAGAAACCCCAGAGTGAACCAGTAGGACGTAGGGGGACCGAGGTGCGAGGAGAAGTGGAGACCAGACAAGATAGGTGCCCCTGAGGCCAGGGAGATCACGAGAGGCATGTGGGAGGGACTCTCCAGGAAGAGGAAGAGTGGGAGAGGAGTGGAGGGCGATCACCTGGCCCACTCAGGCCAGGGAGGCTGCTGAGCTCCCAGGCCAATCCCCTGCCCTCCAAGCCCCCTCCAGGCTGCATGGGTCCTTGTGGGCATAGGAGGAAGGCCAGGGAGATCAGGAGAGGCAGATGGGAAGGGCTCTATGGGAGGCACCCTGCAGGAGAAGCAGGAGAGGAGCCAATGGTGTCTGCCCCACCCACTTGGGCCCAGGACGCCTGCTGAGCTCCCAGGCCAATCCTCTGCCCTCCAAAGCCCCCCTCCAGTCACGTGGGTCCTTATGGGCATAGGAAGGAGGCCAAGTGGAGAAAAGGAGAGGCAGGTGGGAGGGTCCCTCCAGGAGGAGCAGAGGGCGACTGCCCCGCCCTCATGGGCATGGGAAGCCTGCTGAGATCCCAGGCTGGTCCCCTGCTCTCCAAGGCTCCCCCTTCCCTGCCTGGCCGCATTGGTCCTGGGTGCATAGGAGGGAGGCTAGGGAGATCAGGAGAGGCAGGCAGGAGGGGCCCTCCCAGACCCCAGAGCGGAAGAGCAAGAGAGGAGAGGAGGGTGTTTGGGCTGCTCAATCAAGCCCAGGAAGCCTGCTGGGCTCCCAGATGAGGTCCCCTGCCCTCTGAGACCAGGGGTGGGGGTCATGCCTGGGCCCCCTCTGTTCTTTGAGCCTAAGCTCCCCATCCCCAGCCCCCAGGGCCTTTTCCAGCCCTGTGGGTCCTGAGCATTGTCCCCACCCACTGCCCAAACCTCACCCTTGCTTAGGCCCTGCTCTCCACAGCCAAGGCCTTCCCCCCAACCTTTTTTTTCTTTTTCTTTTCCCTCCTCTTTTTACTATTGTGGTACTGATGTACCTTCTGATTGTTGATTCATCTATATATTATTTTTTCATATTCTTCCTAACATATCTGTTAGTTTCCTAGTCTGATTTTATTTTTTACTTCGTTATTGTACTTTAAAAAATTTTCTGCCCCAGGTGGCTTGCGGGATCTTGGTTCATGGGGTCAGGCTGAAGCTCCTGTGGTGGGAGCTCTGAGTCCAAATCACTGCACACTAACAGAGAAACTCAGACCCCAGGGAACACTGATCCAAGTGAGGTCTCTTGGAGTTCATCATCTCAGCATCAAGAACCAGCTCTACCCAACAGCCTACAAACTCTAGTGTTGGAAGCCCCAGGCCAATCAACCAGTAAGACAGGAACACAATCCCACTCATTAAAAAAAAAAAAAAAAAAAAAAAAGGGACAGCAAAAAATATCACACAGATGAAGGAGCAAGGTAAAAACCTACAAGACCAAATAAATGAAGAGGAAATAGGCAATCTACATGAAAAAGAATTCAGAGTAATGACAGTAAAGATGATCCAGAATCTCGAAAATAGAATGGAGGCACAGCCTGAGAAAATACAAGAAATGTTTAATAAAGATCCAGAAGAACTAAAGAACAAACAAAGAGAGATGAACAACATGATAACTGAGATGAAAAATACACTAGAAGGAATCAAAAACAGAAAAACTGAGGCGGAAGAATGAATACGTGAGCTGGAAGACAAAATGGTGGAAATAACTGCCGAGGAGCAGAATAAAGAAATAAGAATGAAAACAATGGAAGACAATCTCAGAGACCTCTGGGAAAACACTAAACACACCAACATTTAAATTATAGTGGTCCCAGAAGAAGAAGAGACAAAGGGTCTGAGAAAATATTTGAAGAGATTATAGTTGAAAAATTCCTAAACATGGGAAAGGAAATAGTCACCCAAGTCCGGGAGGACAGAGAGTCCCATATAGGATAAACTCTAGGAAAAACACATCAAGACACATATTAATCAAACTAACAAATATTAAATTCAACAAAAAATATTAAAAGCAACAGGGGAAAAACAAAAAATAACATACAAAGGAATCCCCATAAGGTTATCAGCTGATTTTTCGGCGGAAACTCTGCAGGCCAGAAGGGAGTGGCAGGATATACTTAAAGTGATGAAAGAGAAAAACCTACAACCAAGACTACTCTACCCAGCAAGGGTCTCATTCAGATTCGATGGAAAAGTCAAAAGCTATTCAGACAAGCAAAAGCTAAGAGAATTCAGCACCACCAAACCAGCTTTACAGCAAACGCTAAAGAAACTTCTCTAAGCGAGAACACAAGAGAAGAAAGACCCACAAAAACAAACCCAAAACAATTAAGAAAATGGTAACAGGAACATACATATTGATAATAACCTTCAATGTAAATGGATTAAATGCCCCAACCAAAAGACACAGACTGGCTGAATAGATGCAAAAATAAGACCCAGGAGACCTACTTCAGACCAAGTGAGGGGGTGAAAAAAGATATTCCATGCAAATGGAAATCAAAAGAAAGTTGGAATAGCGATTCTCATATCAGACAAAATGGACTTTAAAATAAAGATTATTACAAGACACAAAGAAGGACACTACATAATGATCAAGGGATCATTCCAAGAAGAAGATACAATAATTGTAAATGTTTATGCGCCCAACTTAGGAGCACCTCAATACATAAGGCAAATGCTAACAACCATGAAAGGAGAAATCGACAGTAACAGTAGGGGATTTTACACCCACTTATACCAATGGGCAGATCAACCAAACAGAAAATAAATAAGGAAACACAAGCTTTAAATGACACAATAGACCAGATAGATCTAGTTGATATATACAGAACATTCCACCCAAAAGTGGCAGAATACACTTTCTTCTCAAGTGCACATGGAACATTCTCCAGGATATATCACATCTTGGGGCACAAATCCAGCCTTGGAAAATTTAAGATAACTGAAATTGTATCAAGCATCTTTTCTGACCACAAGGCTATGAGACTGGAAATCAGTTATGGGAAAAAAAAACTGTAAAAACCACAAATACATGGAGGCTAAACAGTGCACTACTAAATAACCAAGAGATTACTGAAGAAATCAAAGAAGAAATCAAAAATACATAGAAACAAATGACAATGAAAACATGACGACCCAAAACCTATGGGACACAGCAAAAGCAGTTCTAAGAAGGATGTTGAGAGCAATTACATCTCACCTCAAGAAACAAGAAAAATCTCAAATAAACAATCAAAGCCTACACTTAAAACAACTAAAGGAAGAAGAACAAAGAAAACCTAAAGTCAGTAGAAGGAAAGAAATCATAAAGATCAGAGTAGAAATAAATGAAATAGAAATAAAGAAAACAATAGCAAAGATCAATAAAACTAAAAGCTGGTTCTTTGAGAAGGTAAACAAAATTGAGAAAACCTTAGCCAGACTCATCAAGAAAAAAAGGGAGAGGATGCAAATCAATAAAAGTAAAAATGAAAAAGGAGAAATCAAAACTGACACTGCAGAAATACAAAGGATTATAAAAGACTACTACAAACAACTATATGCCAATAAAATGGACAACCACAAAGAACCAGATGGCTTCACAGGTGAATTCTCTCAAACATTTAGAGAAGGGCTAACACCCATCCTTCTCAAACTCTCCCAAAAAATTGCAGAGGAAGGAACACTCCCAAACGCATTCTACGAGGCCACCATCACACTGATACCAAAACCAGACAAAGATCTAACAAAAAAAGAAAACTACAGGCCAATATCACTGATGAACATAGATGCAAAAATCCTCAACAAAATACTAGCAAACAGAATCCAACAACACATTAAAAGGATCATACACCATGATCAAGTGGGATTTAACCCAGGGATGCAAGGATTCTTCAATATACGCAAATCAATCAATGTGATACACTATATTAACAAATTAAAGAATTAAAACCATATGATCATCTCAATAGATGCAGAAAAAGCTTTTGACAAAATTCAACACCCATTTATGATAAAAACTCTCCAGAAAGTCAGCATAGAGGGAAGCGACCTCAACATAATAAAGGCCATATATGACAAACCCACAGTAAACATCATTCTCAATGGTGAAAAACAGAAAGCATTTCCTCTAAGATCAGGAACAAGACAAGGATGCCCACTCTCGCCACTATTATTCAACATAGTTTTGGAAGTCCTAGCCACGGCAGTCAGAGAAGAAAAAGAAATAAAAGGAATAGAAATTGGAAAAGAAGTAAAATTGTCACTATTTTTTTATGACAAGATACTATACATAGAAAATTTTAAAGATGTCACCAGAAAACTTCTAGAACTAATCAATGAATTTGGTAAGGTTGCAGGATACAAAATTAATATATAGAAATCTCTGGCATTCCTAGACACCAAAAACAAAAAATCAGAAAGAGAAGTTAAGAAAACACTCCCATTTACCATTGCAACAAAAAGAATAAAATACTTAGGAATAATCCTGCCTAAAGAGGTGAAAGATTTGTACTCAGAAAAGTATAAAACACTGATGAAAGAAATCAAAGATGACATAAACAGATGGAGAAATATAACATGTTTTTGGATTGGAAGAATCAATATTATGAAAATGACTATACTACCCAAAACAATCTACAGATTCAATGCAACCCCTATCAAACTACCAATGGCATTCTACACAGAATTAGAACAAAAAATCTTACAATTCGTATGGAAACACAAAAGACCCCGAATAGCCAGAGCAATCTTGAGAAAGAAAAACAGAGTTGGAGGAAGCAGGCTCCCCAACTTCAAACTATACCACAAAGCTACAGTAATCAAGACAGTATGGTACTGGTAGAGAAACAGAAATACAAGTCAATGGTACAGGATAGAATGCCCAGAGATAAACCCACACACATATGGGCGCCTAATTTACGACAAAGGAGGAATGAACATACAATGGAGAAAAGACAGCCTCTTCAATAAGTAGTGCTGGGAAAACTGGACAGCTACATGTAAAAGAATGAAATTAGAACACTACTTAACGTCATACATAAAAATAAACTCCAAACGGATTAAAGACTTAAATATAAGACCAGACCCTATAAAACTTTTAGAGCAAAACATAGGAAAAACACTCTGACATAAACCACAGCAAGATCTCTTCTGACCCACCTCCTAGAGTAACAGAAATAAAAATCAACAAATGGGACTTAATTAAACTTAAAAGCTTTTGCACAGCAAAGGAAACCATAAACAAAAAGACAACCCTCAGAATGGGAGAAAATATTTGCAAATGAAACAACAGACAAAGGATTAATCTCCGAAATATACAAACAGCTCATGGAGCTCAATATTAAAAAAACAAACAATCCAGTTAAAAAATGGGCAGAAGACCTAAATAGACATTTCATCAAGGAAGACATATAGATGGCTAAGAGGCACATGAAAGATGCTCAACATCACTAATTATTAGTAAAATGCAAATGAAAACTATAATGAGGTATCGCCTCACGCTGGTCAGAATGGCCATTATCAAACAAACTAGAAACAATAAATGCTGGAAAGGGTGTGGTGAAAATGGAACCCTCCTACACTGTTGGTGGGAATGTAAATTGATACAACCACTACGGAAAACAGTATGGAGGTTCCCTAAAAAACTAAAATTGGAACTACCATATGACCCAGCAATCCCACTGCTGGGTATATACCCTGAGAAAACCATAATTCAAAAAGAGACATGCGGGCTTCCCTGGTGGCGCAGTGGTTGAGAATCCGCCTGCCGATGCAGGGGACGCGGGTTCGTGCCCCGGTCCGGGAAGATCCCACATGCCGCGGATGCGGCTGGGCCCGTGAGCCATGGCCGCTGAGCCTGCGCATCCGGAGCCTGTGCTCCGCAAAGGGAGAGACCACAACAGTGAGAAGCCCGCCTAACACAAAAAAAAAAAAAAAAAAAAAAAAAAAGAGAGACATGCACCACAATGTTCACCGCAGCACTATTTACAACAGCCAGGACATGGAAACAACCTAAGTGTCCATCGACAGAGGGATGGATAAAGATGTGGCACATATATACAATGGAATATTACTCTGCCATAAAAAGAAACAAAACTGAGTTATTTGTAGTGAGGAGGATGGACCTAGAGTCTGTCATACAGAGTGAAGTTAAGTCAGAAAGAGAAAAACAAATACCGTATGCTAACGCATATACATGGAATCTAAAAAAAAAAAAAAAAAAAAAAGGTACTGATGAACCTAGTTGTTGCAGGGCAGAAATAAAGAAATAAAGAGGCAGACACAGAGAATGCACTTGATGACATGGGGTAGGAGGGTGAAGCTGGGGTGAAGTGAGAGCAGCATCGACATATATACACTACCGAATGTAAAACAGTTGGCTGATGGGAGGCAGCAGCATAGCACAGGGAGATGGGCTCGGTGCTATGTGATGACCTAGAGGGGTGCGATAGGGAGGATAGGAGGGAGGCTCAACAGGCAGGGGATAGGGGGACATGTGTATGCATATGGCTGATTCGCTTTGTTGTGCAACAGAAACTAACATGGTATTGTGAAGCAATTATATGTCAATAAAGATCTATTTAAAAAAAGAAAAAAGAAAAAATATATTAAAAACAGAACTGTCATATGATCCAGCAATCCCACTTCTGGCTATTTAGCTGAAGAAAATGAAAACACTAATTTTTTTATGTATATGCACCTCTATGTTCATTGCAACATTATTTACAATAGGCCAGATATGGAAACAACCTAAATGTCCATCAATGGATGAATGAGAAAAGAACATGTGCTTTTATATATATATATATATATGTTAAAGTATTATATAAAATGATATTTATATATATATAACTATTACTGAGCCATAAAAAAAGAATGATTCTTGCCATTTTGACAACATGGATGGACCTTGAGGGCATTATGCTAAGTGAAATAAGTTAGAGAAAGACAAAGACAAATAAGTGATCTCACTTGTACATGGAATCTAAAAACAGACAAATAAAAACAAGCCTGTAGATACAGAGAACAGATTGATGGTTGCCAGAGGCTGGTTGGTTGGGAGCAGGAGAAATAGGTGAAAGGAGACAAAGGGTACAAATTTCCAATTATAAAGTAAGTAAGTCATGGGGATGTAATGTACAGCATGGAGACTATACTTAATAATACTAATGGCATATTTGAAAGCTGCTAAAAAAGTAGATCTTAAAAGTTTTCATCACAGGGAAAAATGATTCTGTAACTATGTATGGTAATAGATATTAACTATACTTACTGTGGTGATCATTTCACAATATATACAAATACTGAATCATTGTGTTGTACACCTAAAACCAATATAATGTTGTATGTCAAATATACCTTAATTTAAAAAAACAACAGAAAACAATTTTAAAGCATTTATCCAGTAAAAAGAAAAATTTTTTAAGGTGTTTGGGAATTTAGGCCTTACCTTAAACTGTAATCATCTTCCTCTTCATATGATTTAATTTGTGTTGAAATAGACTGAGATCGTACTTCTTGCTGATCTCTCTAGTTAAATAAAACAAAGTCAAATAGGAAAATAATGCACAAAACTAGGATATATTCAAGTGCCTTTCTGATCATTAATTATTTCAGAGTTGTCTACAATTTCTATAAAATCAAAGCACAGAATTCTAAAAGCTGTGGTATCAAAATAAGATCTGTAACAATGTAGTTTCACCCTTTCATTCATTCTTGGTTAAAAGAGTCAATTCTAAGGCAAAATTGTAAGAATGCCAATGCCTTTATATGATCTTAGCTGACTCCTGTTTCCCAACTACATTAGAGCTTCCATCTTCTGTAACATGCAAAGGAAATAAGGTTCATAAGAAGTGGAAACATAAACTCATTTAATGGATAGAAAAACTTGTCTCAAATCATAAAAACTTCAATGTTAAGACAACCACATAGAAATGAAAGTGCTAAAAATGAAGCACTAAGAGTGAAAGTTTTTGGAGAAGATGTATTAATATGAAAGTGAAAAATCAAAAATTCAATGTGGCAAAAGTTATATCCATTAGAGGACTCTGATCAGAATACATAATGAATCCCTCACTCTACTATAATGTTGAGTTTCTGAACATTATTTTCAGAAAAATTATTTTCCTGCTCTTCAGTCACTGACAAAAACTAAAAGATGTAATAAAATGTTTATTTTTTAGTAAAATACTTAATTACAAATGCAACTAGTAAATCTGTAACCATTATCTAAATATTCTCATTCCTAAACTAACAAATAATGATGGATCTGTCTAAGACATTCAAATATTGCCAATTCTTCCCTGCCTCCATCAACTCCAAAGTGGGGTAGGGGTGGGATTTAAATGAAAGAGAATTATAAATGAATTAGAATAAAAAATTTTAAAAGTTTGAAAGCAGCTACTTTATTCCTCTAAGGAATATTACTATATCCTATCAACTAATATTGGGAATGCTGATACTTAGGGAGGGATACTTAGGGAGGAATAACCAATTTGGTAGCCAGAATGGGGCAAACATGCTTACATTGTCAAGTGATATAATCTCACTACATTTTTCCTAACTATAAATCTGATTATGGTCTAGCCCTAAGAATCTGAGTTATATCCAACTGCAGAGTTTAAGAAACAGATTACCATCTGAGCATTAATGATAGTTGTTAACCTTTATTCAGCTTCTGTCCAGAGACCATTTTATTTCTATCCTTACTGAATTACCAGTACTAATTCTAAATAGCTACTTGCAAACATTAATCTTAAAACAGTGGGAAATACTATTAAATATTAATGTTCCTATTAATTAGATGATTGGAATATCTAAATGGAAAACACTTTTTCAGTGGCTTTTAGAAAACGTGTGCTGGGCTTCCCTGGTGGCGCAGTGGTTAAGAATCTGCCTGCCAGTGGGGACACAGGTTCGAGCCCTGGTCCAGGAAGATTGCACATGCCACGGAGCAACTAAGCCCATGCGCCACAACTACTGAGCTTATGCTCCAGAGCCCGTGCTCAGGAACAAAAAGCCACTGCAACGAGAAACCCACACACTGCAACAAAGACCCAATGCAGCCAAAAATAAATAAAATAAAAATTTTTTTTAAAGTGTGCTTATCAAAAACATATACATGCATGTATACACATACTTATGCATATATTGATGTTCAATTTATGATAATTCATTGAGCTGAAAATTTATGCTTTGGGCACTTTTTTGTATGTTACACATCAAATTAAAAAGTTAAAAAACTAGCACTTACATGGAATTACTATTAATTGTACATTCACTTACTATTACTTCCTCAGCTTGTCGAACCAGATCAGCCGTTTTTGCCTCTAATTCTGCATTTAAACGCCTAAAAGCAAAAAATAATAATTGTGATAGACTGAAGATTGTAACACAAAAATAAAAGTAATTAAACTTCAATAACCACAATTTAGCTAATCAGTAAATGCCAAAACATACACATGACATTTTTATTTGAAAATTAACACAACTATTACAAAGCTTATCTCCAAATCGCCATGATCCTCCTCCTTTCTGGTGGAAGTTCAAACCATGTAGCTCCTAGCCTCCCCTTGGCCATTACTTCAGGTGGAATGATTTATTTGGGAAGAATAAACCGGGTGGGTTCAACTCAGTTCCACTCTCCATGTTCTTGGGATCAACTCCAATTGGGAACAGGAGTGGGGTGGGGTGTGGAGGGGGCTGATTTCATCAGGGGTGTACAAGTGACTGGGGAGGTATATCTGGGGGTTAGTGAGCAGCCTTGAGGTGGCTCATACCTCAGCTACATACTTCAATATCAGCTTCATCAGGAATACAGGTGATTACTTTGACCTACACCTGCCACTCCTTTTTTTTTTTTCAATCTATCTGGAATCTAGCAAAGAATAGGAATACTATTTAGTCCCATTAAGATTGTAAGAATAGCAATGCCATTGAGGGAAACCGTTATTAAAGAAAAAATTGCTCATCATCCTACCACCATCATCCAATCATTTTTAAAATTCCCTTCTAATTTTCATCTGTAAGCACACACACAATTTTGTACTGTTCTGCCATAACAACACAGATGGAATATATTTATCTCTATATAATTTTTATAATCAGTGCCTTAAATGGCTATGAAATATTCTAGAGTTGAAGTTAACATAATATACTAAACCGTTTCCCCTGTTAGTTGAAGTCCCCTTCTCAGTTTTAAAGGTTAACATTATAATAAACATCTTCAAAAGCATGTAACTTGTAAATTCTATTCGTAAGTCACATTTCTAGACTATCTAGGCTCTTCTGACGTTTTATGAAGAAAATATGCAGAGCAATTTTAAAATGAGATACCTTGTTTTTTTAGATATGTGATTAAGAAGTACCACAAACCAGTGATGACTCCCACCTCCAGGAAAAAAAAAAAAGCAGTATCATATCCCTTCTTAAAAAAGTCTGATGTTGTAAGAAATATTTTTGTTTTGGTTTTTTTTGTTTGTTTGTTTTGCGGTACACAGGCCTCTCACTGTTGTGGCCTCTCCCATTGCAGAACACAGGCTCCGTACGCGCAGGCTCAGCGGCCATGGCTCATGGGCCTAGCCGCTCCGTGGCATGTGGGATCTTCCTGGACCGGGGCACGAACCCGTGTCCCCTGCATCGGCAGGCGGACTCTCAACCACTGCACCACCAGGGAAGCCCAAGAAATATTTTTATATCTTAGGATGAGTTAATCAAAATAAAAATATCTAAATAAAGACTTAAAGTTGTATTCAAGATGCCTTTACATGATTTTTCACATTTCCTTAACAAGAACCATTAGAGGTTTCTAGTCAATATAGCAGGCTGAGATAAATCAAAAGGCTATTCTTCTGCTCCAAAACCCACAGACATCCTGGATAAAATATAATGAAGGAAATATTGCTAAACTTAAACTCAGGCAAGGAAAATATCCTGACACTAAAAATAAAGCAGCAACTCAAAATGAGAGCAGTAAACAGGAACAGAAGCCAAAACAGCTTGACAGCTAGAAACTGATGCACGTGAGAGAGTTACGAAGGGCTACACCTGTGAAACACAGACAACAAAAACACTACCCACAATCTTAGGTGAATGGAAATGAAACTAGAGCCATGTGTGGAAAAGATTCTCTTGTGAGTAATCAGAGCACATAGGAGTGTAGTCCAAGTTCATCTTACCCAGATGGTACAGGGACACTATGCCAAAACTTTAATATCGTAAGTTGGCTTAAAACCAGTGAAAACTCTGATAAGCTAATAAAGTTAAATGAAAAACCACCCTTAAGGATTTACTCATCTAGAACACATGCAACTCTCTCAGAAAGCAAACCCTACAAAAGATGTCTTCACAAAGGTAACAAATTGCATTAAGAAACAAGTGCCCAGGAGGGACAATCAACAGATTGTTATTTCTTTCCTTCTACTAACTTTGGGTTTTGTTTGTTCTTCTATTTCTAATTCTTTTAAGTGTAAGGTTAGGTTGTTTATTTGAGATTTTTCTTGTTTCCTAAGGCAGGCTTGTATCCTATAAACTTCCATCTCAGAACTGCTTTTGCTACATCCCATACAATTTGAATTGCTGTGTTTTCATTTTCATTTGTCTCCAGGTATTTTCTGATTTCCTCCTTGATTTCTGCAGTGATCCATTGGTTTAGTAGCATATTTTTTAGCCTCCACATGTTTGTGTTTTTTGCAGTTTTTTTCTTGTAGGTGACTTCTAATTTCATAGTACTGGAATTAGAAAAGATGCTTGATATGATTTCAGTTTTCTTAAATTTACTGAGACTTGTTTTGTGGGCTAGCATGTGATCTTGAAAGAATGTGTATTCTGCTGCCTTTGAATAGAATACTGTGTATTCTGTTTGGTCTAACGTGTCATTTAAGGCCAGCATTTCCTCATTGATTTTTCTGTCTGAATGATCTGTCCATTGATGTAAGTGGGGTGTTAAAGTTCCCTACTATTATTGTGTTACTGTCCTTCATGTCTGTTGTCATTTGCATTATGTATTTAGATACTCCTATGTTGGATGCATATATATTTACAATTGTTATATATCCTTCTTAGATTGATCCATAACCATTATACTACAAAGCTACAGTAGCCCAAACAGTGTGGTACTGGAACAAAAGCAGACAAGAGATCAATGGAACAGAATAGTGAACCCAGAAACAAACCCACACTTACATGGGCAATTAATCTATGACAAAGGAAGCAAAAATATACAATGAGGAAAAGACAGTCTTTCAATAAGTGGTGCTGGGAAGACTGGACTGCTACATGTAAAAGAATGAAATTAGAACATTTTTTCACACCATATTCAAAAATAAACTCAAAATGGATTAAAGACTTAAATGTAAGGCCATAAACCATAAAACTCCAGAAGAAAACAGAGGCAGAACACTCTGACATAAACCACAGTAGTATTTTTTGGATCTGTCTCCTAAGGCAGAGGAAACTAACTAACTAAATAAATAATAGGACCTAATTGAATTTAAAACGAAAGGAAAGGAAAAGAAAGCATTGACAAAATGAAAAGACAATCTACTGAATGGAGAAAATATTTGCAAATGATGACCAACAAGGGTTTAATGCCCAAACTACATAAATAGCTCATACTACTCAATATCAAAAAAACAAATAACCTGGTTAAAAAATGGGCAGAAGACCTGAATAGACATTTTCCCAAAGAAGAATACAGATGGCCAACTGGCACATGAAATGCTCAACACTGTTAATCATCAGAGAAATGCAAAGCAAAACTACAATAATATATCACCTCACACCTGTTAGAATGGCTATCATCAAAAAGACCACAAATAACAAATGTTGGCAAGGATGTGGAGAAAAGGGAACCCTTGTGCACTGTTGGTGGGAACATAAATTGGTGCAGCCACTGTGGAAAACAGTATGGCAGTTTCTCAAAAACTTAAAGATATAACTACCATATGACCCAATAATTCCACTCCTGGATATATATCCAAAGAAAATGAAAACACTACTCTGAAGAGATATATGCACCCCAATGTTCACAGCAGCATTATTTATAATAGCCAAGATATGGTAGCAACCTACATGTTCATCAACAGACGAATGGATACAGAAGATGTGAGATATATATATATATGCATACATACCATGGAATACTATTCAGTTATAAAAAAGAATGAAATGTTGCCATTTGCAACAACATGAATGGACCTGGAGGGTATTATGCTTAGTGAAATAAGTCAGAGAACGACAAATACTGTGTATTATCACTTATGTGTGGAATCTAAAAAATGAAGCAAATAATGAATATAACAAAATAGAAACAGACCCATATATGTAGAGAACAAATAAGTGGTTACCAATGGAGAGAGGGAAGTGGGGAGGAGTACAATAGGGGTAAATAATCACTATGAAAAATCATAAAATATTTAAAACTAAATAACCACAAAAGAAATATATATATATATCAAAACAGATACTGACATACCGATAAGCTGTGGTTGGAGAGAAATATACAGAAATTAAATGTATGTATTAAAAAATAAGAAAAACTAAACTAAAAAAAGAAACTAAAAAAAGAATTAATAAATCCATCATTAGAAGAGAGAGAAATAATAGAGATAAGACTAATAAAAAAAAATTTTAATCACATAGATTAGCAATAAAACCAAAAGCTAATTCTGTGAAAAGACCAATAAAACATATACACCTCCCAGCAAGACTAACAGAAAAGTTCCCAAAAGAAGGTGTGTATAAGGTTACAGATACAGTCAAGACTTACAACATAAGAGCATAATTAGAATAAATGTATGTTAATACATTTTAAAACATACATGAAGTGGACAGTTTTCCAGAAAACTAGCAAATAACCAAAATTTATTCTGGAAGCAAAAATTATTAAAGAAACTGCATTCACAGGCAAAAAAAAAAACCCACACTAGACTCAGTTTCACAATTTTAATCAAAGGGCAGATGATCTCTGATTACAAGAAGCTTCCAAGAACAGACTAAAACAAAAAAGGAAAACTATTCAGCTTATTTTATGTGGCTAGGATAATAATCACATCAAAATCATAAAGGCAAAGAACTAGAAAAATTGCAAGACCAGTTTCATTTCTGAAAAATTTTCTGAAAAAAAAACCTCCATAAAATTAAAGCAATCTAATCCACGGGACTTTAAAAGAAAACAAGAAATCTGCCTTTGTAGTTCAGTATGTTAAAACATTAAATGAGGGGGTGAAAAAAAATTCATCGCTTAAATAAATTTTGGGGGGGGAGCTTTGTTAAAATTTAACATTCATTCAAAATACAAATTAAGGGTATAATACTGCATTTCAGCTATCCTTGATTAAAAAATAAAGAATTAAGGGAAACAGCATCTTTAAGCCTGATAAAAAAAATACCAAAACGCTACAGCAAACCTCAAATGTAGTGATAAATTATTAAAAGTGGGCTTCTGAAAATCATAACTAAGATAAAAATGCTTACCATTACTTTTTCTATTTCATATTACACTGGAAGTTCTAACCATATCAAGAAAAAGGATGCAGAAGAAATTGTAAAGGGATAAAACCATCACAATTTGCATATGATGTAACTGTCTTTATAAAAAACTCAACGGACTCTGCAGAATAAGAGAGTTCAGCAGAGCTGACAATCTATATAAATATAGGTCTAGGATCAACATACAAAAATCAGTAATGTTTCTATACATATAACCAATTAGAAAATGTAGTAGAAAAAGAGCCATTCATTATAGCAAGAAAAAACTATAAGGTACCTTGAAAAAATTATACATGCAAGACACTTATGTAGTAATATGATAAAATATTATTAATGAATACCAAAAACACCCACATGTAAATAGAGATATATCACATTCGTGGAAGGGCAGATTCAACAGCATAAAGATGTCAGTTCTCTGCAAATTAATCTATAAATCCAATGTAATTGGCATTTATGGGCAAGAAGTTTGGGGGAAGGCCTGCCCTTCCAGTTATCAAGATCAATTAAACCAGATGTCACGTAATCTTATTGTTTAGGCTCTCTGGTTTTATGATATACGCACAAGGCTTGGAATATCTATTGAGTTGAGTGATCAGCATATTCCTTGGTTTACTGTCTCATACAGTGATTATTTCCTCCAACTATTTGACAGGAGCTGATCGTAAAAGATTCTGCATTGGGATCCCTGGAAAGTGCTGTGTTCAGTTGATGAAAACAACATCCCCATATGCTTCCCTCCAAGACAACATGTGGCAAAATACTGTTATGAACTCATTCTTGCCTATAAGGATGGCCAGATATTTCACCCTTATGCACAGTGCTGAGTGATCACAAATTTCAAGCAGTGCCTGGGAGCTACTCTGTTCAAACGCCTCAGATTTGCACACCTCAGAGTGCATATAACAGAACAAGTAACAAGTGGGAGCCTTTACCACAAAACTTTTGCTAAAATAGAACATTTCCTATAGATGCCTGACTTTGATCAGGAGCATATCCTTAATGAAGGGCCAGATGCAAATAGATCTTTAAATAACCAAATGAATTAACCTAATCAGTGCATATATTTAGTGCTATCTGGTGCATGGTAAAGAAAACAAATGTTTTGGGTTGAAAACAGCTGATTCAGAGCTGTATATGAACAATAGATCCATTGATTAAGTACACTCATACTTGAATAATAGGCCCATTTCATCAAGCAGTGGAAGATCATTATGTTTCTACGTGCAAGTTGACACGTGTCTAGTTTATCTAAAGAAAATACACTTCAGTTTTAACTCTAAACATGCTTTAATTTTAAGTACAGATCATTTGGTAACTCTATGTTAAACCATTTGAGGAACTGCCAGAATGTTTCCCAAGTTTTAAATTAAATTACTTTAAATTAAAAAGGTGAATTTTTTAAATATTTTTTTTTTGGTAAGGGTATATACGAGGGCAAATAAAAGACATGGTCACTGACCTTGTGGAACTAACAGTCCAGTGGAAGAAACAGACTAAAAGTAAACTAACAAATGAATTTACGGTAACAAGTTATGCTAATTGCAACGAAAATTTAATCACACAATTAAAAAAGAGTAATGGGGAGCCTACTTATCACAGTCAAGAAAGGCCACTCTGGTAGGCAAAAAGGAGAGAGGTCAAGATCACACAAGAGGTAGGAGCGAGGTGTGACAGAGCTTTTGAAGTGCAACTGGAAACCACTGCAAAGTTTTAGACAAGGGAGTGACAAGATCAAATTAAAAGATTACTCTGACATCTGCATAAAAACCGGCGGATGAAGAGTGGAGTGGTCCAAGAATGAAAGCACGTGTGTTGTCAGGATAGCTGTAATTACACTGACAGCAGATAAGGAAGGGAAATCCCCCCAACACCACCAAATGTGGATGAGAACGGTAATTCCAAATGCCCTGAGAAACATGCTTTCAGTTTAGAAAGCAAACCTAAAAGAAATTTACATACGTAAACTCTAGGAACTTGAAATTAAGTGGAATTCCTTTAACTAGAAACTGAACTAACTATTCGTGGCAATTCCTGCTATCCAAACTACTTCTAGCGGTATCATCTCGCTAACGAACAGGTTTACTCACTTGGGTTAAATTTTCGCCCACTTTCAACAGCTACGAGGCCGCAGCTCAAGTTAAAAAGATAAAGAAGGGCAAGCGAACGGGATGATAAACTGCTGTATAGTGAATGGTCCCAAAGATCCAGTCAGTCACCAGGAAAAGTATTTGTAAGCAGCCTCATTTAAGTGAAAGAAACAAGGAAAAGCTGAACCGCCATATTTCTTACTTATATTCTTCCTCCTTGGCGAGGAGGTCCCGACGAGGTGTGGCAGGTTGCTGAACGCGTGGTGGAAGCGGAGTCCCTGAAACGCCCCGTCTCTGTAAAAGAGACACTTTCAGACCCAAAGTTAAATGAATTCCGGTGTCCGCAGGACCGCCCGAAACCTAGCTGCTACTCAGCAGCGTAGATTTAAACTAACCTTAAAACTCCGCCCCGCCATCTTTCGCGGCCGCAACTCCGTTACCGAGGCAACGACGCATCTTCCCGCGAGAGTTACGACAACACGGGCTGCCTCCAGCCCCGGGGGCGATTCTGTCCACGCCCCTACTGTTGGCAGAAAATAGCGCGGGGCTGCGGCGGGGCTGGGAACTGGGGAGTGGGTCCTGTGGCCGTTCCGCTCCTCGCCGGTAAGCGCTAAAGTCTGTCCTGCTGCAAGAACCGAAGAAGCCGAAGTAGTGCGTTGATTTATAAATTCTTAAGCTGGTGATGGAGGGGTTTGAAGACAGGTTCATTTCTAATACTCAGTAGGAAGCAAGCTAGTAAAGCTCCTCCTCTGTTGTGGTTTTTCCAAACTAAGTGGCCAATTTGACTTCCAACTGTTTTGTTTAAAATGAACTATTTAGTGGGATTCCAAGTTCTGACTTCACACATTTATTTATAGCATGGTTAAAAGCTCAGGCTCTCAAGGCAGTCGTCTAAATTCATGTCCTGGGTCTGCCATTTATTAGCTTGGGCAAATCATTATCTCCGCTACTTCATCCGTGAAGTGGGGTAAGAATAGTGTCCATCTCACAGTTTCTCTGAGGGGTAAGTGCATTTGTGCT
The DNA here is from genome assembly GCF_026419965.1 of Kogia breviceps. Classification (NCBI taxonomy): domain Eukaryota; kingdom Metazoa; phylum Chordata; class Mammalia; order Artiodactyla; family Physeteridae; genus Kogia; species Kogia breviceps. The sequence goes on from NC_081312.1 coordinate 144,922,651, forward strand.
TAGGATTGTGCCTGGAACACAGTAAGCCGTCAAAAATTACAGTTTTTTTGGAATTAACTTGGGAATCCAGAAATAAGCTTCATATTTAAGGTCAACTGATCTTCAACGAAGGTAGCAAGACCATTCAATAGGGGAAAAAATAGTCTTTTCAACAAGTGGTACTGGAATAAGTGGATGTCCACATGTAAAAGAATGAAGTTGTACCCTTATCTCACACCATGTACAAAAATCAACTCAGAATGGATCAAAGACCTAACCTCAAGGCTAAAACCATAAAGCTCTTTAAAGAAAACATAGGTATAAATATTCATGAATTATGTGAAGATTTCTTAGAAATGACACCAGAAACAAAGCAAAGAAAGAAAAATCAATAAACTAGACATCATCAAAATTAAAAACATTTCATTTTAAAGGATACCATAAATAGAAAGACAAACCACAGAAAGGGTGGTAAATTTTGCAAATCTTTTATTTAATAAGAGACTTGTCTAGAATATATGAGAGCTATTTTTAAAATGGGCAAGTATCCTGAATAGGCATTCCTCCAAAGAAGATATACATATAGCCAAAAAGGACATGAAAAGGTGTTCAAAATCATTAGGCTTCAGGAAAGTGCAAATCAAACCATAATGAGATACGACTTCACACCAGCTTAGATAACTATAATAAAAAAAGATGGACAATAACAAGTGTTGGAGAAAGTGTGGAGAAATTCAAACCTTCAAACACTGTTGGTAGGAATACAAAATTGTACAGCCACTGTAGAAAACAGTCTGGCAGTTTCTCAAAAGTTCACACATGAAGTTACCGCATGATCCAGCAACCCACTCCTAGCTATATACCCAAGAGAAATGAAAACATATACCCTCACAAAAAGTTGTACACAAATGTTTATTGCAGAAAAGACAAAGTGGAAATGACTCAAATGATAATAAACTGATTAATAGGTAAATAAAAAGTAGTATATTCATACAATGGAATATTATTCAGTACCAAAAAGGAATGAAGTACTGATGCGTACCACAATATGGATGAACCTTGAAAATATGCTATATGAAAGAAGCAATTCACAAAAAAACACATATCATATGATTCCATTCTAATAGTACCACATATTATATGAAATGTCCAGAATAGGCAAATCTATAGAGACAGAAAGTAGTTCAGTGGTTGCCTAGCCCTGGCAGATGATGGGAGGTTGACTAAAGGGTTGCAAGATTTTTTTTGGTGGGGGAGGGGTAATAAAAATGATCTAGGGCTTCCCTGGTGGCACAGTGGTTGAGAATCCGCCTGCCGATGCAGGGGACACGGGTTCGTGCACTGATCCGGGAAGATCCCACATGCCGCGGAGCGGCTGGGCCCGTGAGCCACGGCCGCTGAGCCTGCGCGTCCCGAGCCTGTGCTCCGCAACGGGAGAGGCCACAACAGTGAGAGGCCCGCATATACTAAAACCTATTAATAGTACACTTTATATGGGTGAATGGTGGGTATGTGAAATACATCACTCAAGTTGTTAAAACATTAAAAATAAATTATTAAAATTAAAAAGTCAAAAGATGGGAAAAGTTATGCCATAATAACACTAATCAAAAGAAAGCTGCAGTAGCTACATTAATTTCAAACAAAGTGATTTCAGAACCAGAAAAACTATCAGGGACAAAGAGGAGCACTACATAATGATAAAGAGGTCAACTCTCCAAGGAGATATAATGATCCTTAATGTGTATGAACCAAAAAGTTGAGTGTCAGAATGCATGAGGCAAAAACTAATAGGAGTGCAAAGAGATATAGAAAAATGTACAAGTACATTGGGAAACATCAACACCCCATTTTCAGTCGTTGATAGTTCAGGCAGGCAGAAAATCAGTAAGGATATAATTGCCCTAAACAGCATTGTCAATCTGATCTAATTGACATTTAGAGAATACTCCATCCAACAACAGCAGAATACACATCCTTCTCAAGGTCACACAGAACATTTACCAAGAGAGACTACATCTGGGCCACGAAATGCACATTAATAAGTTTAAAAGTATAGAAATCATATTTGTTCCCTAGAATTGCTGTAAGAAAGTACCACAAACTGGGTGGCTTAAAACAAAAGAAATTTTTGTTTCATAGTCTGGAGACTGGAAGTCCAAAATCAGGGTGTTGGCAGGGCCATGCCCCCTTTGAAACCTGTAGGGGAGAATCCTTCCTTGCATCTTCTTAGCTTCTGGTGGTGGCTGTCACTCCTTGGCATTCCTTGGCTTGTAGCTGCATCATTCCACTCTCTGCATCTGTAATCACATAGCATTCTCCCTGTGTGTGTCTGTCTTCACATCGCATTTCTTCCAGTCATACTGGATTAGGACCCACCCTAATGACTTCATGCTAACTTGATCACATCTGTAAAGACCCAACTTCCAAATAAGGTCATATTCACAGGTTAAGGGGAGGGGTGTGTATGTGATGGGTTAGGACTTCAGCATGTCTTTTGGGGTACCAAAATTCAACCTGTAACAGAGATTATATAAACTATCCTCTCTGAGGCCATGATGGAATTAAACTAGAAATAAAATAACAGAAAAATAGCTGTAAAATCCCAAAATATTTGGAGATTAAATACACACTTTAAAATAATACATGGGTCAAAGAAGTCTAAAGAGAAATTTAAAAGTATTTTGAACTCAATGAAAATGAAAATACAATTTATCAAAACCTGTAGGATACAATGAAAGCAGCACTTAGAATTTTAGCATTAAATGTATATATTAGAAAAGAAGGTAAATCTAAAATCAACAATCTAAGGTTCCACCTTGGGCAATGAGAGAAAGAAGAGCAATTTAAGCTTAAGGAGAGCAAAAGAAAAGAAATGATAAAAATTAGAACAGAAATCAATGGAATTGAAAACAGGAAAACAACAGAGAAAATCACAGAAACCAAAATCTGGTTCTTTGAAAGGATCAATAAAATCAATAAACCTCTAGCCACACTAACCAAGGAAAAAAGCAAAGGCACAAAATTACCTGTTCTGTTCTTTTATGTGATGGTCAGTCAGGTCAGTCAGGTGCAACCACAAGAGAAGGTATAGAAGAGGCTCATGAAAACAACGTTCATTATACTCATAGGTCCCAGAATTGGGAGGCACAGCGTGCCATGCAGAGATATATGGAAAAGAGTAGTTAGGAGGCAGAAAACATGAGTGAAAGGAAAACCTAGACTACCCTATAGAAAAAGCAAGGCAGAGTGAACAGTTTAGGATTGGCTACTTTGAATCACTTCAGCAGCCTTTAAGCTTTAGGGTCTGTTCCGAGTAGCCTGGTATCTGGCCCTGGGATGATTAAAACAGAGGAATATTCCCTCCTGAGGGGTACAGGCCAGATAGAGAAGGTATGACTCTGCATTGGTCAGTTGGTATATTTAAGGTACACTACTGGCTGAGCCCTTTTCTATCTCCAAGAATTGGCTATGCCAAGGACTCTCTCCCCAGCCAGAAAGCTTTTTTAAGATGTAAAAACATAATAATATACAGAAAAAATGTTTAAATAAACAATACAATACCATTATCAGAAATGGAATAGGGATCATCTTTAATTAACCCATGAACACTAAAAGAAAAATAAAGGAATACTATAAGCAACTGTATACCCAGAAATTTGATAAATTAGATGAAATGAACCAATTCCTTGAAAGATGCAAACTATCAAAATTTACTCAAGGAGAAATAGATAATCTGAGTATCAAGGACTGAATAACTTTCCAGGAAAGAAAGCACCAGGCCCAGATGGTTTCACTGATGAACTCAACTAACATTCAAGGATGATATGATACCAATTCTCCACAATCTCTTCTAAAAAATGGAAATAAAGGGAACACTTCCTAACTTATTCTATGAGTCCAGCATTACCCTAATACCAAAAGCAGTTAAGGACATTGTAAGAAGAAAAAACTATGGACTGATATCTCTCATGAACATAGATGTAAAAGTCTTTAACAAATATTAGTAGATTGAATCCAACAATGTACAAAAAGAATTATACAACACACCAAGTGGGATTTATTCTAGGTGAATAAGGACAGTTCAACATTCTAAAATCACTCAGTATAATTTAGTACATAAAGAGGATAAAGAAGAAAAATCATGCAAGCATACAAATTGATGCAGCAAAAGCTTTTGAGACAATCCAACAACATTCCTGGTAAAAATTCTCAGCAAACTAGCAATAGAGGGGAACTTCAACAACTTGATAAAGAGTATCTACAAAATACCTACATCCAGCATCATAGTTAATAGTGAGAAACTGAATGCTTTCCTCCAAAGATCAGGAACAAGACAAGGGTATCCTCTCTCATCATTCTTATTTACTCTCACACCTAAAGTCCTAGCTAATAATAAGGTAAGAAAAGGAAATAAAAGGTATACAGATTAGAAATGAAGAAATAAAATACCTTCGTTTGCAGATGACATGAGTGTCTATGGAGAAATCCCAAGGAATCAACAAAAATCTTCTGGAACTTATAAGCAAGATTGATAAAACAAAATGTAGTATATACATACAATGAAATTTGGATACACATTATAAGATGGATGAACCTTGAAAACATACTAAATGAAATAAGCCAGACACAAAAGAACTAATATTGTATAATTCTACTTATATGAGGTATCTAGAATAGACAAATTCAGAGACAGAAAATAGAACAGATGTTACCAGGAGATGGGGAGAGAGGGGACTGACGTGTTATTTTTTTAATGGGTACAGAGTTTCTGTTTGGGACGATCAAAAAGTTCTGGAAATGGACGATTGTGATCACTGAACAATGTTATGAATATATTTAATGCCACCAGATTGTAAACTTAAAAATAGTTACAGTGGTAAATTTTATGTTATGTATGTTTTTCTACAGTAAAAAAATTCCAATAGAGGGGCAGCCTACAAAATACCTGATCAGTACTCCTGAAAACTATCAAGGTCAGGCAAAGCAAGGAAAGTTTGAGAAACTGTCACAACCAAGAGGCGCCTAAGGAAACATGACAAGTTAATGTAAAGTGGTATCCTGGATTGAATCCAGGAGCAGAAAAAGACATTAGGTTTAAAAACCAAAGAAATATGAATAAACTATGGACTTAGTTAATGACACTGTATCAATAATGGTTCATTGGGCTTCCCTGGTGGCGCAGTGGTTGAGAGTCCGCCTGCCGTTGCAGGGGACAGGGGTTCGTGTCCCGGTCCGGGAAGATCCCACATGCCGCGGAGCGGCTGGGCCCGTGAGCCATGGCCGCTGAGCCTGCGCGTCCGGAGCCTGTGCTCTGCAACCGGGGAGGCCACAACAGTGAGAGGCTCGCGTACCGAAAAAAAAAAATAATAATAATAATGGTTCATTAATTCTAACAAATATACTATACTAATTTAAGATGTTAATAATCAAGGAAATTGGGTGCAGGATATATGGGAACTCTGTACTCTATTCTCAATTTTTCTGTAAATCTAATTCTGTTCTAAAAAATAAAGTCTATTTTTTTAAAAAAATAAGCTGAAAGAGACTTCTCCAAAAGAATTGTAAGCTAAATCATCTGGGGCATCCTTGTACTGCAAAACAACCATATTCTATTAAAACAAACCAACCATCAAATGGACAAATATATATGCATTGCTGAAAACTTGAAGGAAGCAGAGAAAATTTCTATGTATCCTGCTGACATCTCCCCCTCCAGCTCTTTGCTCCCTCAAATAAACAAAACTGATTCTGTGAATAGGCAATTAAAAATAAAGGGACTAATCAGAAAATGCCCATAAAAGAACTGTGCTCAGTCTGTGTTTAAGTCAACAGTAATATGAAGGAGCTGAACTTGAGACCCTTGCTCTAAGCTACTAAACTAAATGAAAAAGGCTAAAGTAGGTCCAGACTGGTAGTGTCCCCAGGCTCCCAGCAGAATCAAACACAAATCCTCTTCAGAGAAAAATATCTCTAATTAAGCCCCCCAGATTTCGGGATTGAGATCAAGAAAATGTGAGTTCACCATCAAAAACCACCAAGCATAAAGGAAGGAAATCACCATTAGTGAAAAATGGAAAGAAATAATAAATACTTAGAACTCCCAAGAGAGATATTAAAATTGTATCAGCTGTGAAATGTAGAATATCTATTTAGAAAATATTTAAAGAAATAAGGGATAGAATCATAATGATGAGCAAGCAACAAGAGACTATCAGGAATGACCAAGCAAATGTGACAAAAACTCAAATTAAGCTTTCAGACATCAAATACACATTTGTTGAAATGAAAACACTCAGTGGATGGGTTGAATGGCAGATTAGACACAGATGATTTGTAAAGCATAAAATATCTAAGAAAATTATCCAGAATGAACAGAGAGAACGATAAGGACATGGGAAATACAACAGAAATGTTAAACAATTTCAAAAGTTAGACTGAGAAGGTCTGACATATAAATAAGCAGATTCCAAGGACAGATTTTTAGAATTGAGAAGCAATATTACAAAAGTTAATTACTTAGAATCTTCTAGGATTTAGGAAAGACATGAATGCACAGATGCAAGAAGCACAGAGTGTCACAAAGAGGATAAATTTAAAAATCTATTCTTATGCCTGTCATAAAATCCAAAACACCAAAGAAAAAGAAAACATCTTTAAAGCAGCCAAAGAGAAAAAAGACAACTTAGAAAGAAGCAATTAGATTGAAAGCAGATGTTTTAATAGCAGTACTGGAAGCTAGAAGGCACTAAAATAATGAGTGAAATCCTAGGATAATAAGCCCCATTATAAATGAGAATTTGGGTCAAATATGATTGGTGATTAATCACCAATTAATCATTAATGATTGGCTGCCTTTTGCCTAGCCCCAAATTGGTTGGGATAAACTTTTATCTTCTGGGATAGGAATGTGGATGGGGTACAGGATATGGAGGAAAGGGTAAGGCTGGGTGAGAAAAAAGTAAGCGCACTATCCCAGGAAACAGGGAAGCAGGGGCCCCTTATTGCCGTTATTCTTCTAGTTAAATCTCCTTTGATTAGACTGACTAAATGGGCCCCAGCTAAACAGGAGGTTACTATTAATGCTGCCACTGACCTGGAAGTTCCAGCCAGTGAGACAGGATCCAGAATTGGCACCATTGTTGTTTATTTTGAAGCAGACAGCCACCACCAAGTGGTGCTAAACCACAACCAGGATGAGCAAAGATTTTAATTATAGAGCCAGACCACTAGAACTTCTAGCCAATCAGCTAGACAGACTCAGAAGACTCATTTCTTTAATTGTCACAATAAGCCCACCCTTCTTTTTACACAATTGAAAATTTTCATCTTCATGTATCTTATGAGGGGGTTTTATTATACCCTCAAAGTGATCAAAGAAAATAATTTCAGTCTAGATCTTTGTACTCAGTCTCTAATATTATATTGCAAGAGAGAGGGAGAAATAAAGCTATCTTCAGATAAATAAAACCTAAGAGAGTTACCACCCACATACTCATACTAAAGGAACTTCAAAATGATGTAATTCAGGAAGAAAGAAAATAATACCGGAGGAACATTTTGAGACGCCAGAAGAATGGTAATCAAATAAAATGGTAAATGTGCATGTAGGTCTAAATAAATAATTTTTCTGAAATTCCTATCAATAATAATGCCTATCATGTGGTGTTTTTTTAAATAAAAAAGTAAGACTAAAAATTGTATTCTCATCAAACTGGGAGTAGAAGGAAACCTCTTCACCCTGATAAAAAGCATCTCAAAAAAAACTATATCTAACCTCATATGTAATGATAAAAACCAAATGCTGCTCCCTAATATGAGGAACAAAACAGGAATTTCTACTCTCACTACTCCTATTCATAATCATACTGGACATTATGAATGATGGTTCTAGCCTGTGCAATAGGTAAGTTAATCAATCAAGCAATCTTGGAAAAGAGGAAGTAAAACTGTTTCTATTCACAGATGACATGATTGTCTATTTCAAAAATTCTGAAAAATCTACCCCCGAAAATCTATGAAGCTACTTACTAAGTTTGGTGAAGTTGTAAGATACAATATACAAAAACTAATTGTAATTCTATATACTAGCAATGAACAATTGGAAATTAAATTGTAAAATGCAGCACTATTTACAATAGGACCAAAAGAACATGAAATGCTTAGGTAAAAATCTACCAAAATATGTGCAAAATCTATATGCTGAAAACTGCAAAGCATTGATGAAAGATTTCAAAGAAGAGCAAATAAATGGAAAGATATTCCATGTTCCTGGTTTAGGAGACTCAATATTGTGAAGATGTCAGTTCCCTCCATTCAACATCCCAGCAAGATTTTTGTAGAAATCAACAAGCTGATTCTAAAATTTATGTGGAATGACAAAGGAACTAGGCTAGATAAAACAATTTTGAGAAAGAAGAGCAATGTTGGAGGACTCACAATACCTAATTTTAAAAGTACAGTAATGAAGACAGTGTAGTACTGACAAAAAAAGGAGACACGTGGGTCAGTGGAAGAGAAGAGGGTCTAGAAGTAGACCCACACATTTTAATAAAGGTGTAAAGGCATTCAATGGAACCAGAGAACAGGCTTTTAAACAAATATTGCTAGAACAATTATAAATCCACATAAAAAAAGTTAACCTTGATCCACACTTCACACCATATAAAAAACAATTTGGCAGTGTTTTATAAAGTTAGATATATGGTTACCATACAACACAGCAATTTAGTTTGTAATTACTCAAGACAAATGAAAACATATATCAAAGACAAAAGGCCATACACTATACGATTCCACTAATACTAAATTCTGGAAAAGGCCAACCATAGTGACTGAAAGCCGATCGATGGTCACCTGGAACTGGAGGAGGGAGAAAGGCCTTGACTGGAAAGGGCCACGAGGAATTTTTAGTTGTTGGAAATGTTCTATACCTTGATTGTGGTGGTGGATACCTGACTGCATATATAAGTGTCAAAGCTCATTAAGCTATACACTTAAAATGGGTGAACTTTACTGTGTGTAAGTTATTCCTCAATAAAGCTGGAGAAAAACAGATTGGTTAAGACATTCCTAAAAATTCCTATACTCAGTCTGACTTGTTTGAATCACTTTTCAACTGACTCAAGGATATCCATCCTTCTCCATATAATACTTTCTTCTGTATCATCAAGTTTAGTTGTGCAACTTTTATTGAGTGTGCTACTATTTTCTCCAGATTTTCTTCCATGCTTCTGACTCCATTTTGCAAGTTTTGGAGTGAATATTCAAGCAGTGATGATCACATTGTTTCTGCCACTTATCTGACTGTAACTATAAGATGCTTTCTGACTTCAGATATATTAAAATGTGAAGAAAAAAAAGGACATGTTGGAACTGAAATGTGGTAGAAGCAAATAATGTTTAAATCTTGGTGAAAGTAACCTTTTATTGTTATGTCATAATCTATCTCCAATAATGCTTTTTAGTTGGTCAATTTTATATGCTATAAAAATAACTAACTTGGCATTCTTTTCATTGGTCATTTTCCTGGTCTATCTTTTCCCCATCTTTTTACTTTTGGACATAAGTCCTGCTTTGCCAATTCAAGGACTCTAAAAAGCCAATGCTGGTGTTCAGCAGAGTTTACAATGCCCAACGGGAGAGAGGTGGATATCTCACAGAGCAGTAGCAGTACCTTTAAGGTAAGATTTGTTTGTAACTACAAGGCAGACACCTCTAGGGACTCCTAGTAATAACTGAAGGACACTGCAAAAGTGGGTAATGTCCTCTTTAAGCAGGTGGAGCAAAAGCAAGCCACATCTGAGTATTAATGTAAGAATGATTCCTACCCCTGACCCCAAGTGACCTAACTCAGGATACAAATGTGCAAAGTATATAAACATATTTAAAAGTGAGGAAAGGGCTTCCCTGGTGGCACAGTGGTTGAGAATCTGCCTGCCGATGCAGGGGACACGAGTTTGTGCCCCGGTCCGGGAAGATACCACATGCCACAGAGCGGCTGGGCCGGTGAGCCATGGCCGCTGAGCCTGTGCATCCGGAGCCTGTGTTCCACAGTGGGACAGGCCACAACAGTGAGAGGCCTGCGTAGCACACACACAAAAAAAAAAAAGTGAGGAAAGATTCCACTAAAATGTCAGACTTTGTTATCACATATGATTTTTTAAAATCTGTATGTTCTAATTTACTAAAAAGAGCACATATTACTTTTGTAATATTTATAATGCTAAAAATAAAATGAAACAAATATGAAGTTACCCATCTAAAATACAATGGAAAGACTGAGCAATAAGCAGACTGGGAAAAGTTCTCTGGATTTGGCAAGAAAGAAACCACTGGCCTCAGGAAGGATATTTATAGTAAAGTAGAAGAATTAGAAGCCATGTTATAAGGGAGTGAGTGGAAGGCAGTTACTATCAACAATATGTTTGAGGAATTTGGTGCCAAAAGATGGTTGCATAATTCTTTTGAATCCGTCCATATCCCAAAATCTGAAGCTTAGGCCCGACCAATTGAATTGCCTCTTGCCAATTTCTTTACGTGTGGCAAGTTAAATTTTTACCACATCATCATCTCTTTTTGCTAGATTTTTCCCACTTTTTGTTACATTTTATTTTAAATAAGTCATTTAAATCTCACAATTTTAATCATGGTCAAAAATTTATTTTACTAATATTAATGTAACTTTAAAAGAAGCTAGTATTCACAATTCAGAAAGCTGTAGGTTATAATTTCAAAAGTGCTCTCTATTAATTTAGAGTGCTAATATGGTTCTGTTTTTTTCCCCAGTGTTTTTATAGAGATATCAGAAATTCAGTAGTAATTGTTACTTTTGTTTTTTTACTTAAAAACATCCAAAGCTGAAAATTTCATCGTGGCATCACTGGGAAGTGACTATTCATTTTTCAACATAGCTGTCCTGAAGGGAAATAGCAGAACCAAAAACAACAGCATATACATTAATTTAATTAAATTTAATTAAAACAAGCTTATAAAATCTGAGTATTTCTCAACAAATGCAAACAATATAATAAATCAAATAAACTATACACCAAAATGCATAAAGTAGTTATAAACGGAAAACAAGTACAGTCCAGTCTGGACAATATGAAAAGGACTATGGAACTCACTTAATTTATCTCTTCCTGGTCATAAGTTTAGTAGAAAAACTTTAAATTGTTTTCCAGCTTCAGTTATCAAAGAACTTTGTGATAAAATTCATACAGGGAAAGTTCTCACTTTCTCTTCACCCATAGAAAAAGGTGCTGTTATTAATATATGGATTAACTCTTCAATATTTTATGATAAGTGTAGATGCCTAAGTAAATCCTATTTATTCAAATTACTTGCTTTCAAATTATTATGAGAAAAAATATTTCTTATAATATTAATTCAATACATGCACCCCGATCTTCATAGCAGCATTATTTACAATAGCCAAGATATGGAAGTAACCAGAAGTGCCCATTGTCAGATAAATGGAATATTACTCAGCCATGAAAAAGAATTAAATTCTGCCATTAGTAACTACATGGATGGACCTAGAGAGTATTATGCTTAGTGAAATAAGTCAAAGACAAATATTGTATGTTATCACTTATATATGGAATTTAAAAACAAATGTATATAACAAAACAGAAACAGACTCACAGATATAGAGAACAAACTGGTAGTTACCAATGGGGAGAGGGAAGGGGGAGGGATGAGAGAGGGGTATGGGATTAAGAGACACAAAATATTATGTATAAAATAAATAAGCAACAAGGAGATATTGTACAGCACAGAGAAATATAGACGTTATTTTGTAATTACTTTAAATGGAGTATAATCTATGAAAATACTGAATCACTCTACAAGTTGTACACCTAAAACTAATATGAAAATACTGAATCACTCTACAAGTTGTACACCTAAAACTAATATAATATTAAGTCAACTATTCTTCAATTTAAAAAAAAGTCAACCTCTTATAAGTGTCACACTGAATTAATAAAATGAATAGTCAAGAAAAATTTCTTTCCATCTCACCACTGCCCCTAACTAAGCATGTTTATATAATCTATTTGGGGAGGGAGAGATGATTTCTGGATGTTTTTCTTCCCCAGCAGATTGACAACTGGCAGCAAACAAGACACATTCACACACCCTATTCTTTGTTATGTATTTTTCAGCAGCTGTTCCCTACCTTCAAACATTGTGTAATTAATGTCAGATGAGGTCAGAAAAGAGTGTGTAAAATCCGTAGCCCTTCTTGAGCAAAAGCTGAGCCTTAGCTTTAATTATTCAAAATTTTCTCTATGGCAATGTTTAGGTGTAAAAATTATTAGACCTGGTTGAAAAGCTGTAGCATATTTTGATCTGTCATCCCCCAAATGAAAGAAATCTCCTCAAGTCCTGCCCTGATAATACCAATCTTACTTGTTACCTACAAAATGACTAAAAGATTCAGCTGTCAGTCAAGTCATGGAGGGCACAATAAAATTATCATCTCTCACAATACCTCTCTTGAATAAGGAAGTACTCTTTGATAAACTTTTGAAACAGTGCTTTTGATTTCCTCCACTTTAAATGGAACTTGTCCATTCAAAACTAGTCTTTCATAATTCAATTCTTCAAATATTTGGAAAAAATTAGGAATGTTTGTAATTCTATGTAGTCACATGTATTTTGAAATAATGTTTTGGGGTGATGAGAATGTATAAAACAGAGCATTTAGCTCTGGAAACATTGTGAAAACAAGCAGCAGTTCGAAGGATGTTGTGAATTCCAGACCTTTATCCAATAACATTCATCACTTTGAGTGTGACACGAATAAACATTTGCAGTTGATTCATAATATGGAGCTAGAAACTGGAAACAGAAAAGGTTTATTGGGGGGCAGGTAGCTAATGAGAATTCAGCTCAAAATATGCATGACGCAAACACAGCTTGGTAATTGTAGGTATCTAAGATATCCTTAACATTAACTAGAATGGAATCCCAACCTGCTTAAAGTATGTTTAAAGTTTCAGATGAAATTATACTATAGAATCATCACATTTTAGAGGAGTACAGTATTTGGCATAGGGCCTTCATTTTCAATAATTAGGAAATCAACCTCTAGAGAGATTAAATATTCATTCAAGGTTACGTGGTTCATTAACAGTAACTTTGGGGTTAAAAGCCAGGTTTTTATAACCCCCAACCCCATTGTTTTTGACAAAATTTTAAATTAGAGTAATACTTTAATTTTATAACCAGTATAATAATTAATTTTTCTCTAAAGTGTTTCAAAATCAGAATTTAACCCTTAGACATGTTAAAAGTACAAAGTTTAAGAAAACAATCCTGTCCCGACATTGTGTCTACAGCCAACTATAAAATGTATAAAAATAAAATACACGCTATTTCAGAGGTATAAATTGGGCTGGATAGGAAAATCCATTACATATAAAGCTATATGTTAGCAGTTCATAAAATGTTTAAATGATGTTGGAGGAAATGAGACTGAAGAAATGTAAAAGTCAAGACAACAATATGATAGAATTTGTGATTTAGAAAGGGCTAAAACATGTAATAGATGTTATAGGAATTCAAGAAGGGAAACTCCTAAATGTCTTGAGAAATAAGGAAAAACTTCATGAGGAAGGAAAAAACGCATTTGAAGGATTTGACCTGGGCCTTAAAGAATATGTAACATTTGGCAAACATTGGGAAACAAAAGAATCATTTGTATTTGGAGGGAACGGAAGAGGAGACTGGGATGTCCCATACAGTGGTTAACAGTGGGTAGCAGGGAGTAATAAGGAGTGAAGGACAGTGAGAAAATGTCAAAGGCTCCTTGAACTTTGGAGAAGTACTATATATTTTTTTAATTTTTAAGGAAAATTCATCCAACAGCAGTAAATAAAATGCATAGGAAGAGGACCTCTGTGTGCAGAGGTCCCAGCTAAGAAACTATTTTGGTAATCACACATTTAAAGCATTTGAAAGAAACAAAATTATACTTTGAAGACAATATAGTATTGTGCAAAGAACACCCACTTTTGACTCTGATCTGGGTTTGATTCCTGGTACCACCACCTAATAGCTGTGCAAACTTGGGTAAATAACTTACCTACCCTGAGCCTCAATTTCTACTTGTCAAATGGAGAAACCCATATTGTAGAGTTGTCATGATAATCAATAGGTGGTAAATATGATTATTTTTAAATCCTCTAATCCATAGTTTTGGCACATTTAGAGTAGGCTTCACTGTAGTTAGCCCCTGCCTTTGGGAGGCCTCATAACCAGAGTTGTTTACCAGTAGAATGGAAAGCCTTGTAGGGTAGTGTATTCTTCATCACTAATAAGTATTCACTCAGAGGCTGAATGAGACCACACATCATGGATACTGTAGAAAAAGATTCTGGCATTGGTTAAGACATTTGTTATGAACTGAATGTTTGTGTCCTCCCAAAATTCATGCTAAAACCCCACTCCCTAATGTGATGGTATAAGTAGGTGGAGCCTTTGGTAGGTAATTAGGATTACATGAGGTCATGAGGGTGGAGCCCTCTTGAACAGGATTAGTGCCCTTGTAAGAGTCACCAGAGAGCTCGCTTTCTCTCTCTGCTCTCTGCCATGTAAGAATACAATAATTCAGCAGCCTGCAACCTAGAAGAGGGTTTCTCAAGAACCCAACCATGCTAGCACCCTCATCTCAGAATTCCAGCCTCCAGAACTGTGAGAAATAAATTTCTGTTGTTTATACACAATCCCATTCTATGGTATTTCTCATATACCATATGCCTGAACAGATAGACAGCATTGAAGTAGATGATTTCTCCACTGCTAAAATTCTGTTGTTGAAGACTAAAATAATCTTTATAGATGTTACTTCCTAGTAGGAAATTATAGATCAATCAATCATTTAGCATGTAGCCCATCAAGGAGGTGTTATCTAAACCCTTGTTACTCAAAGTGCAATCCATGGCCATGAACTAACAGCACCAGTATTACTTGGAAACTTATAAAATGCAGAATCACAGGCCACACCCCACAGCTACTGAATTAGAATCTGCATTTTAACAAGATCCCCAGGAGATTTGTATGCATGTTAAAATTTGAGAAGTACTGATCTGGGCTTTTTAGGATTGTAAGGAACAGTCTCACGTTATTTCAATTAATGAGTCTCTATTGTGGATATACAGGAGGAGGTCATTGGAAGAAAAGGAAATAGTCTCAAAAGCCATATAGCCAGGCCATGGAGAACTGGGGTGTCATTAAGGAAACAACAGAACTTTAGCGATCTACTTACTTCCTCATACAGACAACAGTAGACTTTCATTGCTCCCCATTCTAGTGCTCCATGACTCAGTCACTGTCTTTATTGCTACTGCTCCAGGCAAGAACAATGAAATAACCCTTTCAAAGCAAGTGTCTCATTCAAACTCTCCAAGAGAAGTCTTTGTTGGTATTGGCCAGTTATGGGGCACCTGGGCACCACTCTTGGCCAAAGCTCTCATAATAGGCTCACTCATCTGCTTGCCAGGTCATTTGCTACCTTTGGGTCTACTCAGCTGTGGTTATGGTGTTGAGAGCCTATAAACCTGAGCATGGCCACCTGTGCTTAAGGGCTGCTACTGGTCTATTTGTTCAGAGAGGCACTGTGAGCAGGTCAGGCACCCAAACATTAGGCCCTATATTACAAGGATCCAAATATTTGTTTATCAGTTTTGTATAAGAATATGAAAGAACTTACCTTAGGTAGTTTAGATAATGAGCTGAATTGGAGAGAAGATGGAGAGGGAAAAATAATGATTCAAAGATATTTAGAAATGTAGTTTTCAAGCACTCTCATCTAGTATGAAATTATGTTACAGAGCTTAGTCTTTATTAACTGACTATCTTATTTAAGAGTTTGGGTAGAGTAACTAAAATTTTGTGCATGAAAAGCTTATTTTTAAATTTCAGGGCTTCCCCGGTGGCGCAGTGGTTGAGAATCCGCCTGCCGATGCAGGAGACACGGGTTCGTGCCCTGGTCCGGGAAGATCCCACATGCCGCGGAGCGACTGAGCCCGTGAGCCATGGCCGCTGGGCCTGTGCGTCCGGAGCCTGTGCTCCGCAATGGGAGAGGCCACAACAGTGAGAGGCCCGCATACCGCAAAAAAAAAAAATAATAATAATAATAATAATAATAATAATAAAATAAAAATAAATTTCAAAGTAATATATTTCTGATGTGAGGGCAAACATGTTTCCTGCTATTCAGTAACCTGATATAAAATCATCATATTACAGTAAGAATACTGAAAACAACAGAGATAATAAACAAGAAGTGCCATCAGCCACTGCATTGTCAAGAGAAGTAAATAATTTAAATAGGTTTATACTAATGGAAGACACATGGCAGAGCTTGAAATAGAAAGGCAGCAATTAACATCTCTGCCTGCACCTCACACCTAACACCTCATCACTCAACACTTTCCAACCTACTCCTGTCTGGGAGTCCTTTTAAACCTGCACAAGCTAACTAACTTCCCAGAATGAAATTAATTCCCCAAAGTATTGAAGTTGCTTCTTTTTCAATCTTGTTCACCTTATAATAGCTTTAAGCTCACTTACAGGGATGGATACCTTCACACCAAGAGCTTCATTATGTACTTATCATGTATCCTCTTCCACTCATCTCAAGTACTAAGGAGAATTACAACAGTGTCTAAAGTGCCTCCTTAACAAAGTTAGGTACTAGGATTTAGAGAAATCAAGAGGAAGCATATTGTATACCTCAACTTGGTATTTTAGTTGAAATAACATTTTGAATGATTAAAGAAATACACAGTGCCAGATAAAATAGCAGTTCTCTCTTTCACACATAACTCAATCTTTGTGACTACATTTAAAATGATTTTATGAAGCCAGAAATTTTTTGAGCTCAATGTTTTGGCAACTGCTAAGTCTGACTGCTTAAGACATTTGCTGAATTTAGAGTTAATAACCTCTACCTAGGCCTGATATTTTGCCTAGCTAAAAACCTAGAGATCAGTCAAGGATTATTCTGCTGTCCTTTCATTTTTCTCCGTTCAAAACAATATTACACAACATGCAAATACCACCACACTGGCTGCAGTCCAACCCTTGTGCAGTTTTAGTCCTCTGCTTGTGGCATAATTTTTTTATGTTCAAGTGAAACTACACACTCTGACATTTTGGGGGCAAATCCAGAGGATTTTGCCTACAACAGATATGTTCTTCAAAGGAGGATGGAGTTTTAACCTTCTTATAATTGCTGTTTGGGCTGAAATGTTCAATAATGATGGTATCCTATCATAACTCCATTATCTCATTTGAGACAGTTTATTAGGCAGATCTTTCTTTGTCCTTTACTGGAGACAATAAACAGAAACCTGGCATAAATTTCAAACAAAGTTACTTTGGATCCATGATTGCTATAATGTGAAATTTATCTTTCATAGAAAGGTACACAAAATCTGGGCAAGACCTACAAAACATGGTTAATAGCCACAAATTATTTTCATCTTTTTCTCAAGAGACAGGGAAAACATTGTATCCTAAGTGTCTGGGGTTTGATAGCCTATGAAGGGAAAATTGACAAGGGTCTCCTAAAACAGTGACCTTCAATCAAGCTATGGAAATGTTTTACAGTTGCTCTTCTTCCATCTTACCAACTCCACCGCCACACGTGCTACAGACTCTTTAAACACTCGTTATTTGGCATATTCTTGCCTGGTCTTGGCCACAGCAAGCTATCAGTTAATTGACTATCTTCTAAACTGTTACCCCTCCCACAAATATTTTCACTCTAGTTAGGGACCTTTTAAGGACCAATGCAAGCTCAAGGTCTAATGAAATGAATCAAAAAATCATGACATTTTTGGGACCACAACTGATATGGCCCCTAGTAAAAATAAACTAATCATTGAAGACCATCAGACTAAAGGTCAGACTCATCCAGTGCCAGACTAAGTGAGTAGAATCTGGAATTAGTTGCTCTGAATGGAATGAGAACCTTCAGATGTCTGCAGGTCCACTATGTAGCTACCTTCTTCTCTGGCCCCCACCATCAGTGCCTACTGAACAGGACATAGATTCTACCTCAGTTCCTAGTTTGAATTGTCATTCCCACTGCTGGGTCTAAAACCCTTTCTAGGACTCCAAGCTACTTGACTGTCTCCATAACCATCCTACCCTACAAGGCCAAGATTTAGATTGAACCCTGTGATTTGACTATCTGGACATTACACCCTTACACACTTACCAACAGGAAAAGAATCATAAAAATCATAATAAAAAATCATAAAATTAAAAAAATGTATATAATTTTATGATATATGTATATATATCATATCTCATGGCTTGTCAATACAGAATGTTCACCAGAACATTTAGCCTATGTACCAGATCTTGTACTAGACACTAGGGATCTAAAGATAAATAAATAAACTAGGGTCCCTGAGCTCAAGTTGTTATAGTCAGTTGGAAAAAACACATACACATAACTAATTTCACTAAAATATAACAAGTGCTATAAGCAGTTTGACACGGGGTCCTATGAAAGCCCAGAGGAACACCTAACCAGCTCTTAGGTAGCTAACTAACTTTCAACTTGAAGGAAGTGGGTGAAAGGGAAGGTTTCTCTGAGGAGATAATGTCTTAACTAATTCTTAACAAATGAATAGATGTTCTTTTGGTAAAAAAGAGAGAAGAAAGGAGCTAAAATTCTTGTATGGCTGAGTAATCTGTTGGACCAACACATTTGTAGTTTATAACAACTATAAAGTCTAAACACAATACAAAATAATCACCTGTAGGCACTGAAGGGTGACAAAAGCAGGCAATTTATGGAAGAAAAATTATACCTGGGTGAAGAGAATGGCATGGAGTTTGTTTACCATTTTTATAGCTTTTAACCTGAGGGCGAGCTACAGTTGGAACAACATAGGGTGGCTAAAACTCTGATAGAAAACTCACAGTAATTTTGGCTTGAATAACCAGAGGACAGAGTTTGGAGCAACTAGAAAACAGGACCAGAGAGGAAGAGCCCAGAATTCTGTGTATAAATTCTACCCAAATCTCTAGCTGACCAATGAATTATTCATGCATGGGCAGGCTTCAAGCAACTCAGCTAATGATGGATATGAGATTTGCGATATTTCCCAAAAGACAAAATTTTCAGATTGAGTCTGACGAACAATTTCCTATTAAAATAACTCTTTGGAGGAATATAGTAGAATCCAGAGTCTCCATAACATTAGTATTCACTTTGTCCAAGGTATAACCCAAAGTTACTTGACATGTGCAGTAATAGGAAACTGTGACTCATTATCAAAATAAAAAGCCATCAACGAAGGTTTTGTGATGATCCAAATGTTGTAATTATCAAACAAGGAATTTAAAGCAGCTATTCTAACTATCAACAGTGAAATTTTGAAAAATTCCTTAGGTGGGCTGAACAGCAGAATGGAGGTGACAAAGGAACTTCAGAGAGCTTGAAGACAAATCACTAGAAATGATTCCATCTAAACAATATAGAGAAAAAGGTTGAAAATATGAACAGAGACTCAGGGACGTATGGGAAAATATCAGTAGTTCTAATATATGTGATATATGAGTTATTGAGGTCACAGAAAGAGAGGAGATTTAGAATGAGACAAAAGAAATATTTTTTTAAATAATGGCTAAAAACTCTCCAAATTTGGTGAAAAAAATAAATTTACAGCTTCAAGAAGCTCAGTGACCACAATACATTATAAATATGAAGAAAATCATGCCTGCACATCATCATCAAATCTTTGAGAACAGAAGATAATAAAAAAAACCTGAAAGCAGTCAAAGAAAATTGACACATAAAGGGCAACAATAATTTAAATTACTACTTACGTCTCTTCAGAAATAATGGAGGAGAATGGACAATGGGACATTTTTAACGTGCTAAAAGGAAAAACCTTTAACCCACAATTCTTTATCCAGCAAAAATGTATGTCAATAATGAAAGCAAAATTAAGATATTTTCAAATAAAAGAAAAATATGCAAACTTGTCACCAGGAGACCTGTGCAAATTTATCATCAGGAGAGCTGAACTATAAAAAATATTATAGAAGTTTTACAGGCAGAAATGAAATAATACCAGATGGATCTTCAAGAAAAAATAAAAAGCATCAGAAATGGCAAATATTGGAGTAAATATAAAATAGTAATTTTCTCTCTTAATGTCTTTTTAAAAGAAGGTAAAGTGCATTTCAAGCAAAGGAAACAGCATAAGCAAAGGCCTGAAGATGGAAAATAACATGGTATGATAAGGAAGTACAAGCAGTTTATTTCTTGTAATGTTACATGTGATAAAAAGACTGACAGGCATGCCCGCCATGCTGAGGAGCCTTGTCTTAATCTTTAGGTGAAGGTTCTCCAGCCAGAAAATGAAATTGTGAGGTCCGTATGTATGTAGATCACTCAGGCTACTCAGTGAAGGATAAATTTGAAGGGGCAGGAAACTCAAGCTATTGCAGTGATCAAAGAGAGATATTAAAGAAAGCACATCAAGAGAACATGATCTGGAGAAGTAATAGTATAGAAGTTTGAGAGGGCAGTGTTAAAAATTTTTTGGAGGTAAGATCTGTATGAATTAGAGGTTGTGAGTGAAGTAGAAAAAAATATCACTTGGATCATTAAAAAGTTTTGGGGGAGTTTTCCCTCAATATAGACCAATTTACTGCCTAAATTTCTGGTAACATAGTATTGGGCACTAATTCCTGCTACCTGTCTCATTCATAGCCCCTACTTATTGCTCAAACCTCCTACTTAATACCAGGTGACTGTGCCCCATCATCCCCTTGGCAACAGCTATTTTGATTAGGCTGCGTGGTAGGCAGAGGAACTGAATAGTCAATGCATAAACCTACCAAGACCCTATGACGTATCCAGTACCAAAAAATGAACTGAGCCAATCAGATTTTCTCTCTCATGAAGCTGAACCAAGAAATCCCAAAAGAATAGGTCATTTAACAGTGGAAGCCAAGGCTAAAACTTCATGTCAAACAGAGAGGCTAGATGCCTTATGAAATTCTAAGAACTGAATAAGAAATATGGAAAGAAGCAGGCACCCCACAAGAGAGTGACACTATAGTTCCAGAGAGAGGGAAAAAGAATAAGCTGATATGCTAGAACTTCCTTGGTTTCTGTGCCTGGCATATGATAAAGACTAAATAAACATTTTGTTGTTGTATGGAGGAATAAATAAATGAACACACAAATTAAATGAATGAAGATGACTTTCTAGTGCCAGTTTTTATAAAGCAAAATTTTGTACAGCCTTGTTTTCTACTTAGAAATTCCTATCCTCCTTATTGTTCCATTTCTATTCCTACACTACACTCACCTCCACTGCATCACATTTCATGAAGTTCCTTGAACATCTGTATTCTTTTCAAACTAAAAAGCTGAGCTAAATGACTGCCAACTTTGTTGCAATTTTTTCAGTATCTCTGTTTTCCAGAAGGTCAGAAATTCTCAGTATGTACCCATACCAGTGGTGGATAAATTTTTGGACTAAAAATAAAACAGCCTTTACAAGTATTAACAGATGTATATAGCCTGAAGACCTGCAGTTTTGAATCACTCAAAATTTGGAGGCTGCACCCCTCTAGAATCACTCTTGTCCTGAAACCATGTGTGCCCTCTGCATGTATCAAGTCTGTGAAGGCATCTTTGGGTAGCTCTCCAGGCTGCTACTGTTTTATACTTTTCCTAGACCAGGTGTTTGGTTTGAATCAGAGCCTAAGTGGAGTGAGGAATGATGATAGTACCTGATCATCACTACAGCAAGACTTCCTGTACTCCAGCTCTGAAACTTTGCCACATTTATTTTAGAATAACACAGCAAAGTATCTGAGCCAGTGGCAGAGACCTCAGGCACAGAGACTCCAAACTACAGTAGAAAAGTATTTTGTACCTCCACAAATTCTAAAAAGTATTTGTATCCCCTTTTGCACCACTGAGTTGAACAGAGGAATAAAGAAAAGTTTTTTCTTTAAAAAAACTTTTAAAAACTCTTAAAAAGAAAGGAGATGTTTTCTCACTTCTGCTCCTTAGAATTGCATACTGCTACACATTCTGGCTGAAGGAGGAAATTAGACAGATGAAGAAGGAAACAGAGATGATTAGCCTGTCACTGGAAAGGAATATTAAAGGATGGGAAAACAGAACACATTTGTCAGTTCCTTACATAACCAGGTGAAATAATTACATTTAATTGTCTCTGAATTATTTAACTATGACATACCCCCAAATCCTTAAGAAAGCCACATTTGTCCCTGAGGAGAGTATTTCAGTCCAATGTAAACTCTTGCTTATTTTTCTTGTACAGAGGCTTTTAAAAAAGTAATTTACTATCTCTTTAGGAACTCATTGCACTGGACCAGTGTTTAGGTGTGTTTATTTCTGCCACCCCTAACCGCAACACCAACTTTTCTCCGGCACACAGAGCTTCTCTTTTCTTTCTCTTTAATAAAATACTGAATGTTCTGAACCATAATATTTGCCCCTACTTCCTTCCTTGACCACAGATGGGTAGATGGAAGATTGTTGTTTCAGGTAAAACAGACAACCACAGAAAAGAAAATTATTCTTAACATTTTTATTTTTTAAAACCAGCTACCATGAAATTCATTTTCTAAAATGAGCAGAGGTGGTCATGTGGCTCATTTGTTTACTAGCTATGTGACAATTACACTTAACCTCTCTGAGCCTAGTTTTCTAAACTGAAAAATGAGGATAACAATACTTCCTATTTCATAAGGTTACTGTAAAATGTGACAGCAATAATATGAAATGTTAGAAGAGTTCCTTGCATATTATTAGCTATTACTTTTATGGGGTCACAAGAGCAGTGACCACCAATAATAGCACCAAGAAAAGGGGAAGGAGTGGTATTTTAGCACTGAGTTGAAAGGTCATGTTTAAACTTTTAAAGTTCTAGACTCTGGGCTTCATCACAGGGCTCGGCATGGAATTAAATCTATGTCAGTGTAACAGAAAACCTCACTTGCCAAAAAAAACATAGTTGATAAAAAAAGTTGGATATCGGCATATATGATAAATTGGGAAGATCATATGAACTCATAACTTTTTTAAAAAAGAACTATCTTTTCCACCTCTGCCTCTAAAATTATCAGCATTTTTGCCTATCAGTAACTCTCCTTTGTACCTAGAATTAACATGAAAGATTTCCTATTAAAGTGAACATTTTTATAATTATGATTATCTTTTATATACTTTATATTAATTTTTCTTTCGCATATTCTCACTTCCTTTCACAGACTCACATTTTACATCAATTCTTAAAATAATAATAATTATTATTGTTATTTTGCTGCCCAAATATCATAGCTTGAGCAATGGGAACATTTAAGGGACTGCACACTTTTGGTTTTTGTATTACTCCCCAATAAAATTAACCAGGAAATCTTGGAAGAAAGTAAACAGCATGAGGCCACTTTAAAAAATTTTTTTTCCAAATTCCTACTTATTGCTCAAAGTACAAAAGAAGCATTCCAGGTGCATAGGCTAGTGGCTGGCATGTTAGTAAATGACTGACCTAAAAGTCTAAAAGCCTGGCCCTCTTGCCTCAAGTTGGGAAAACTGTCAGTGTGATTTATATTCCAGAGGACCCAGCCCCATTCTTAAGTCAGACTTAACCTGCGACCACATCATTACATGTTCTTTCCCCTTCCCTATCCTGCTTCCTTCTATCCCTCTTCTGTTTTTAACTTGTATTTATTATAGAAAAATCCAACAGATTTTATTACATTTGAAAACTTTGCCATTAACTTCTGTATTATTGTATCCATAGAAATCTAATCTATTTAATGTCCTAAAGGCTAAATTTGTAAAACTGAGCTATATTTCTTCTATTTTTTTATTCCATTAAAGAGTCAAAATTAAATGGTCTACTCTTTTTTGATGTTAGAAGAAACTTTTTTATTAACATGTGATTTAAAATACACATTTATAAACAGTGATTGTGTTGAAATTCAAATCTTTTAGATTGTTTTGTACTCATGATAGTTGTTCAAAACGTTTCCACAGGACTTATATGCTATTTTAGTACTGATCGCTGGTTGGTTTTCAGAATGGGTTCAGGTTTCCTCCAAGCTAACCTAAAAGACACAGGATTCTGGTGGCCCCTTGATTAAACATGCATCATTTATAATGATTTTCCACATGATTATCCCAAATAGCCACGGAACAGCACAATTTTAGGTGTAAGTTTTCTTTAGAAAATGCTGAAATCTCTGCCCTGACTCAGTAAAAATGCTTCATCATTTGTATCGTTAAGCACATACCAGAGCAGAGACTCACAATTGGAAATGCCACAGGAACCAGTGCCTGGGTAGGAAAAACAGAACTGTAATTGTCAAATGGCTGGAGGCTCAGTACAGACAACTCTGAGAGTTAAAAACTCCAAAGAAATTCAGTCATGGAGGGTACCCACATACTGTGAGATTTACCTCTAGAAGTCTGACCAGATTCCCACAGTATATAATGGAGAGAAATCCCCTTGGTCTTCCTTCAGGGGGAGAGGAAAAGGAACCATTCTAAATACACCAGAGCACTGCCCTTTTATCTCTTTTAAGTTTCTTCCAGAAGAACACTCCCTCAATAAATCACCTGCATCAGAATCCTTGTCTCAGCTTCTGCTCCTAGAGAACGTCAGAATGTGTTAGGAATGGGCTAGGAAGCAGACTCTAAGGGTGGTATTCACAAGCTGAATCACCTGCTGGCCAGCTGCCAATGAGGACCTCACCCCTGTGGGTAGGTAGAGTCTTGGTAGTCCTGATATCCTGAAGCAGTAAAATAATTAAGGCTTCCCAATTGTGGCTAATTGGGATATGATCTGGAAGAAGATGTACTGGTTTGTTCAATATCTCTGGCATTTGAGAGGTACAGGAGAAGCAGTAATTACAAGGATTGTGGAATTGCCTAGTTGTTGCTGAACACCATCAATGTTTTGAAGTGAAAAAAGAAAATGATAGGCTAAAGATGACTGCTCATCAATTCAAAGCAAAGTGTGAATACTGAAGATCCTATTAGGTAGCACTTAAAGAAGTCATCATTGGCTGAGGACCTCATCTTAAGAGTAGCAGAATTTTCGAAAATATTGCATTTTCAACCCTAGAAAGTTTCCTATGCCCAAATCAGGGCCCTGATATGGAAAGAATGAGACCCTGAGACTTGAGTTAAGGATTCTGGGTAGATCCAGCTCAGAACTTTGAACCCCTGGTATATCTGAACCCTCTGAGCCTACAGATATGCCCCACTCATTCTTGTTAGAAGATGAGCACTGCTCTGCTTGAAGAATATGCAGATGTTTCAAATAGACAGGTGACTTACAAAACAATGCTTACCCTTCTTGGGATCTGCCACCAACTTATGTCCAGATCAATAACTAGAGTAAAATCTCAACATAATTGGGGAGTGTCGGGTTTGGTAAGGCAGAAGAGCAATGAGCAACAAATGAGCTGTAGCATCTCAATAACATGCAGTGACCAACAACCGGGACCATGTCCATGGAAGTAGATCCTGAGGATGCTGAATCACAGGGAACAGAATATAAAGCAGATTGAAGAAGAGTCTGTTGATATAGAGGCACTCTCCTATAACATTGGAATTAACACCCTGGTAAGGATCTTGACATCCAGTTCTAGTAAGTTTCTGGGATGGTTCTTAGAAGCTTTGAAAAATCAATGACCTATGTTAAATGAAGTGGAAAATTCAACAGCTAATTATATTGCCTGGTATGGCCCTGAAGACATGCTATACAATATACAAAGCAATACAAAATGCAATGTTGACCACTGGCTGCAGCAGCAGGGAGATGTTCAGTAGTGCCTGTTCTCTGTAAGAAGAGGCTGACAGTAAGAAATTTTGTAACACAACTAGCCTCCCTAATAGTGATGGTATAATCCTGGAATAGTAGAGGCCTGGTGGCAGCACCTAACTGTCAGAAGCAAGGTGGGTGTAATTATTCTCTTGGGTAGCAAGGCAACTAGGGAAGCCTAACCCACAGCAATGTATAGAACATGATGAATCCAGGAGCTAGATAGGGATCCAACAAAGTATTACTCACTATAGACAATCAATCAGGGACATATATTACTGGATCAGCAAAAGGTTGGGGTTAGCTGCCCCAGTAGGAAGAAATAATCCCTTGCCTAGTTTCCAGATCTAAGACAGTTCTCAGACTCAGAACCCATCAATTAGGGAGGCCAGATCCCTTGAAGGACACTACAATACAACAGCAAATGTGTACCACAGTGATTCCCCAGTCCTCCCCCACAAAGACTTTTCTCAGGTAATTATAAGCTGAGGAAAGGAAATACATACAAGTTTTTGAGGGATGTTGGATGTAAGGTCTGAATGAACAGAGTTGAATACCCCATGGCCCCAAATGTTATCACAACACCTCTGTTAGAATAAGGAATAGAATTCTGTTAGAGTAAGGAAGTTAGATAAAAAATGGTATCTTGGCCCAAGTCCATTTGATAGTGCCTCCATTGGTTCCAAGAATAAAAATAAATATAAAATGATCTAAGTCTCATTTCCCTGGTATCTAAATACATAATTGGAGTGGACATTCTCAGCAACTGGCAGAACTCTCACATTGGTTTCCTGACCTATGAAAGAAAAACCATTACAATAGAAAAGGTCAAGTGGAAACCCCTGATATTGCCCTCCCCATCCTTGGAAGACTGTAAAATCAAAAACAATACTGCTCTAGTGAGAACAGCAGAGATTAGTACCATCCTCAAAGACTTAAATGATGAAGGTTTGAAGGTACCCTTTTTTTTGTTTGTTTGTTTTAGATATCTTTATTAGAGTATAATTGCTTTACAATAGTGTCAGTTTCTGCTTTATAACAAAGTGAATCAGTTATACATATACATATGTCCCCATATCTCTTCCCTCTTGAAGCTCCTTCCTTCCCACCCTCCCTATCCCACCCCTCTAGGTGGTCACAAAGCACCAAGCTGATCTCCCTGTGCTGTGCGGCTACTTCCCACTAGCTATCTATTTTACGTTTGATAGTGTATATATGTCCATGCCACTCTCTCACTTTGTCCCAGATTACCCTTCCCCCTCCCCATATCCTCAAATCCACTCTCTAGTAGGTCTGCATCTTTATTCCTGTCTTGCCCCTAGGTTCTTCTGACCATTTTCTTTTCTTTTTTTTTTTTTAGATTCTATATTTATGTGTTAGCATTCAGTATTTGTTTTTCTCTTTCTGACTTACTTCACTCTGTATGACAGTCTCTAGGTCCATCCACCTCACTACAAATAACTCAGTTTTGTTCCTTTTTATGGCTGAGTAATATTCCATTGTGTATATGTGCCATATCTTCTTTATCCATTCACCTGTTGATGGACACTTAGGTTGCTTCCATGTCCTGGCTATTGTAAATAGAGATGCAATGAACATTTTGGTACATGACTCTTTTTGAATTATGGTTTTCTCAGGGTATATGCCCAGTAGTGGGATTGCTGGGTCATATGGTAGTTCTATTTTGTTTTTTTTTGTTTTTTTTTGTTTTTTTTTTTGTGGTACGCGGGCCTCTAACTGTTGTGGCCTCTCCCGTTGCGGAGCACAGGCTTCGGATGCGCAGGCTCAGCGGCCATGGCTCAGGGGCCCAGCCGCTCCATGGCATGTGGGATCTTCCCAGACCAGGGCACGAACCCGTGTCCCCTGCATCGGCAGGCGGACTCCCAACCACTGCGCCACCAGGGAAGCCCTATTTTTAGTTTTTTAAGGACTCTCCATACTGTTCTCCATAGTGGCTATATCAATTTACATTCCCACCAACAGTGCAGGAGGGTTCCCTTTTCTCCACACCCTCTCCAGCATTTATTGTTTGTAGATTTTTTGATGATGACCATTCTGACCAGTGTGAGATGATATCTCATTGTAGTTTTGATTTGCATTTCCCTAATGATTAATGATGTTGAGCATTCTTTCATGTGTTTGTTGGCAATCTGTATATCTTCTTTGGAGAAATGTCTATTTAGGTCTTCTGCCCAGTTTTGGATTGGGTTGTTTGGTTTTTTGATATTG
Organism: Kogia breviceps; assembly: GCF_026419965.1. NCBI lineage: Eukaryota > Metazoa > Chordata > Mammalia > Artiodactyla > Physeteridae > Kogia > Kogia breviceps. Next base: position 144,950,715 of record NC_081312.1, read on the forward strand.
ACCTGAATGAGTTGCTTGTATGTTTTGGAGATTAATCCTTTGTCAGTTCCTTCATTTGCAAATATTTTCTCCCATTCTGAGGTTGTCTTCATCTTGTTTATGGTTTCCTTTGCTGTGCAAAAGCTTTTAGGTTTCATTAGGTCCCATTTGTTTACTTTTGTTTTTATTTCCATTTCTCTAGGACATGGGTCAAAAAGGATCTTGCTGTGATTTATGTCATAGAGTGTTCTGTCTATATTTTCCTCTAAGCATTTGATGGTGTCTGGCCTTACATTTAGGTCTTTAATCCATTTTCAGTTTATTTTTGTGTATGGTGTTAGGGAGTGTTCTAATTTCATTCTTTTACATGTAGCTGCCCAGTTTTCCCAGCACCACTTATTGACGAGGCTGTCTTTTCTTCACTGTATATTCTTGCCTCCTTTATCAAAGATAAGGTGACCATATGTGCATGGGTTTACCTCTGGGCTTTCTATCCTGTTCCATTGATCTATATTTCTGTTTTTGTGCCATTACCATACTGTCTTGATTACTGTAGCTTTGTAGTATAGTCTGAATTCAGGGAGCCTGATTCCTCCAGCTCCGTTTTTCTTTCTCAAGACTGCTTGGGCTATTCGGGGTCTTTTGTGTTTCCATACAAATTGTGAAATTTTTTGTTCTAGTTCTGTGAAAAATGCCAGTGGGTAGTGCTGTATGAAAGGAGAGAAGGTTAGTACTCCCCTTGAAGTTACCCATTATATTCATCTGTAACTGCCCTGTCTGGCCTCTAAAACACAAGGAGGATAATATCTCGAATTTAACTAAGCAGTAATCCTAATTGTAGCTACTGTAATGGATGTGATATCACTGTTATAGTAGATTACAACAGCCCTTAATAAGTGCCATGTGGTTATTAATCTGACATATGTGTTGTTTTCAATACCTAGAAGCAGGAGGAGATTAAGCACTTTCCTTTTACATGGAATGGAAAATAGTATACACTAATGGTCTTGCTCCAGGGTTAACTCTCCTATACTCCATTAAAACATAGTGGAAAATACCTGGACCATCTGGACTTCCCATGGAACAACACACTGTTCTATGACATTAGAGATTTCATATTTGTTGAACTTACTGCATAAGAAGCTGGCAAGTACTCTGTATACCTTGGTAAGACACATGCACTCCAGAGTATAGGAGACAAACCCTATGAAAATTCAGGCCTACCCATGTGAGTGAAGTTTATAGGGTCTGGGGCTTGCTGAGAAACCCCTTCCAAATTAATATTGAGATCTATTTCAGGTATGGGTTTAATTTTCCTGCCCAAAGTGCCTCAGACAACACCACTATACAAAGGATCACTGTCTCAGATGAAGTGAGCATTTTTACAAAAGAGATGTGGTGGTGGACCCAGAACCATGAGAGTCACTGGTCCTATCACATACTGTATCCCTCCAAACCTGCAGGCCTGATAGAGAAGTAGAACAGACTTATGAAAGCACAGCATCATGTATGCATGGGCATGATTCCTCAGGATAGGGTTCACACAAATCAGTAGCCATTGTATGGGGATATTTTCAAAACAGGGGAACCCAAGTTGTGGAAGTAGGAGTAGCTTTCTCTACTAGTGCCCCAAGTGATTTCTGTCACTGCAACTTCATGCTCTGCAGGCCTAGAGGTTCTAGTTTGCATAGGAGAAATGTTTCCAAATAGGAACACAGTAATAAGAGTCATTAAATTTTACTATGAGGCTACTGCCTGCTCATTTTGGATTCCTTGTGCCAAGCGGCTGGCTGTCAAGGAAAAGAGTCCCTGTACTAGCGGGGTAACTGATTTGGATGAGGTAGCATTGTGTTACACGATGCGGGGGAAGGAAGCCTATTCTGCACTTAGCTGGTCCACTGGAATGTCCCTTGATAACTTCCCTAGGCAATTTTGATAGCAAATGGACAAAGCCTAAGCACCCACAGCCTACGACAGACATGGTAACTCAGGACTTAGATCCCTCAAGGAAGGGAGTCTGGATAGCCCTACCAGACAAGCCACCTAGCCCAGCAGAAGGGCTAGTTAAATGTTAAGGAGATATAGGATCTGTGGAAAAGGAGAGACATGATGAGTTTCAAGATCAAATGCAATGTCAGGATTTGGAATTTTTCCTACTAACCCTGTCGTAAATTTCTCCAGGAAAAAAAAAAGAGTAAACAGAATCCAGGATAAGCTGTCTCCAGATGAAGTGAAGTTATGTTTCTCAGAATGTTTCTGAGACTACATTCCTTTAAACCTCCCACATGCACATCTCCATCTCACTCTGTTTCTCAGAAAACCTAACTTAATATCATACCCACTGAACAAGTTGAGATCATGAGGATATGATGCATAATTTAGCACTGCTGTAAACTAACAGACAACAAGGGTTCTGAGGAGAAAAGAAAGTACTCCAACTATACAACCACACATGGGAAGCCATGATGGCTCTGAAATGGTGGTACTCAGCTCAAATCCAAATTAAACTTAATAAATATAAAGAAATGGATCCTAAGTTGTGGTAGTGGTGTTAAGTGAAACACATGAAGTTGAATCTCTGTAACCTAAATGACTGTATCTTGTGATATAATCACAAGACATAATACAGTGTTTTGAATTCAAACTTATCTGAATTAAGTAATATTCCTAAACTGCAAAGCAAGTATGTGAATACACAGAGTTCTTTCCCACACTGTTTATATCTCTTAAGCACATTATCATAATAAACATATAGTTGAGTGGCAACTGAACCAAGTATAAATTCAATGTTCAAATGAGACTGAAATAAAGCATCTCCCTGAAGAACAGCAAAAACCTGGAGCCAATCTAAGTGTCCAACTAGAGAATTAGTTTAATAAGTCATGGTACAGTATATCATAATTAGTGATGATATGAGTAGATTTATATTTATTGACATAGAAAGATGTGATGTATGGTATTACTAAGTGTCAAAGCAGGCTGCAAGTTAATATTGTAGAATACCTTATTACTTTTGTCTGCGTTGGGTCTTTGTTGCTGTTTGTGGGCTTTCTCTAGTTGAGGCGAGTGGGGAGTACTCTTCATTGCAGCACACGGGCTTCTCGTTGTGGTGGCTTCTCTTGTTGCAGAGCACAGGCTCTAGATGCACAGGCTTCAGTAGTTGCAGCACACGGGCTCAGTAGTTGTGGCACGTGGGCCCTAGAGCATGCAGGCTTCAGTAGTTGTGGTGCATGGGCTCAGTAGTTGGGGTGCGTGGGCTCTAGGGCACGTGGGCTTCAGTAGTTGTGGCTCGAGGCTCTAGAGTGCAGGCTCAGTAGTTGTGGCACACGGGTTTAAGTTGCTCTGCGGCATGTGGGATCTTCCCAGACCAGGGATCTTTCCCATGTCCCCTTCACTGGCAGGTGTATTCTTAATCACTGTGCCACCACGGAAGTCCAGAATGACCTTATTTATGATAACTTATAGTCATATAAATATATATATGGAAAAATTCTGAATAGAATTACATCAAAATTTTATTCAGTAATAATTATAGTTATAATTATTTTGATTATTATCCCAGAAGCTGCCAGTGTCCCATGTAGTACTGCAGCCAACTTCTAATGGCTTCCTCTGTGTCTGACAGCTTTTTATTCCAGAACTGTGGAAGACAGCTTGTCTGGCAGCAGGCTGAAAATGCTGAGGTAGTAGCTCACCCTTGAGGTGACCTCATTCTGAGGCATTTTTTTTTACAGCATTTCTCAGGATTTCTCCATGAGATTTCTCTTTAGTAGCCCACTGTGATATCTGGCTTAATAACACACCCTTCACTGGTTGGATTCTCTTCGTTATGTTACTCCTCCATTCCCATGAGTATTCTGCCTTTCCGAAATAATCTGCTTACACTCAAAGCCATGTTTCATCTGTTTCTGGGCATACTCATACTAAGATATCTATCTGTAATTTTCAAATACTTCTCCTAAAGCTCAGATGGTTTATGTAAAAATTTAATAAAAGTTTAAAAAACATTTTATATGTGATGTTTTATAAGTCAGATGTAAAAAAACATAAACAGAAAGAAAGTTAAAGAAAAGTTAAAGAACACAGAGTTCTTTCTGTGTTCTTCAATAAAGCTATTTGTCATAAGTGTTTGTTTTAAAGATGTGATGGGGCATGAAAACTACTTTCAAATATTTAAAGGGCTAATAAGTAAAAGAAAAATTGATGTATTCATCATGATACTAAAGAAACCATAGAAAATGAGGCTAGTGGAAGTCACAAGGAGAAGAATTTCTATTTAAATAAGAACTGTCTGGCAGTTAAAGCTGCTTCAAACTGGAATAAACTGTCTCTGGAAAAAGAGCATTTTTGTCAGTGACAAGTGCCAGACTGTGAGCAGAACCTGGCTGACTCTTGACAGGGACAGTTGGCTGGAAGGATATTTAACATCCCTCTCAACTTGGAGAGTCTCTAATTCTGAGCCTAATTAATCAAAATATGTGGATATCTGGGAATCATTTATGCTTTCTTACTAATGATACTAGGAGTACTGGATTATTTGGAACCATATGTTCATTCCTAGACCTTCAAATGTGAGATAAGGGATCACTGTAGCACTTTGTACAAATGGTAAATACACATTCACAAAACATAGACTTGGAAAAAGATTTAGGAGTCTGGATAAATCATAAAATGTGGATCCAAAAATGTTAATTTAAAAATTGACATTATTGACACTGACTTCAGTCAGACCATGAAATAGGTCTACTTTCATACAATTTTCCAGCATTTGAAATATGTAAGCCAGAGACCATCAAGAAGTGGTCAGTTTGAATAAACAGGAAAATTAATTGTGCATCCTTAAAACAAAAGTAAACACACTTTTCCCATGGCCTGCTTTATGAGAGAGTGAAGAAATGGGAATAAAGATTTAATGTGTAGAGACTGGTTCAGGATGGTGGAGTACAAAGGCATGTGCTCACTCCCTCTTGCAAGGGTACCAGAATCACAACTAACTGTTGAACAATCATTGGCAGGAAGACACTGGAACTCACCAAAAAAGATACCACACATCAAAAGGCAAAGGAGAAGCCACAATGAGACAGTAGGAAGGGCACAATCACAATAAAGTCAAATCCCATAACCGCTGGGTGGGTGATTCACAAACTGGAGACCAATTATACCACAGAAGTCCACCCACTGGAGTGCAGGTTCTGAGCCCCATATTGTCAGGCTTCCCAAGCTGGGGGTCTGGCAATGGGAGGAGGAATCCCCAGAGAATCAGACTTTGAAGGCTAGCGGAATTTGATTGCAGAACTTTGACAGGACTGGGGGAAACAAAGACTCCACTCTTGGAGGGCACACACAAATTGTGCGTGCATCAGAACCCAGGGGAAAGGAGCAGTGAACCCATAGGAGACTGAACCAGACCTACCTTCTAGTGTTGAAGGGTCTCCTGCAGAGGTGGGGGGTGGCTGTGTTTCACTGCAGGGAGTGGCTGTGGCTCACCACAGGGACAAGGACACTGGCAGCAGAAGTTCTGGGAAGGACTCCTTGGCTTGAGCCCTCCCAGACTCTGCCTTTAGCCCCACCAAAGAGCCTGTACCCTTCAGTGCTGGGTCGCCTCAGGCCAAACAACCAACAGGGAGGGAACTCAGCCCCACCCATCAGCAGAAAAGTGGATTAAAGTTTTACTGAGCTCTGCCCACCAGAGGAACACCCAGCTCTACCCACCAGCAGTCCCTCCCAAGAGGAAGCTTGCATAAGCCTCTTAGATAGCCTCATCCATAAGAAGGCAGACAGCAGAAGCAAGAAGAGCTACAATCCTGCAGCCTGTGGAATGAAAACCACATTCACAGAAAGATAGACAAAGTGAAAAGGCAGAGGACTATGTACCAGATGAAGGAACAAGATAAAACCCCAGAAAAACAACAAAATGAAGTGGAGATAGGCAACCTTCCAGACAAAGAATTCAGAATAATGATAGTGAAGATGATCCAGGACCTTGGAAAAAGAATGGAGGCAAAGATCGAGAAGATGCAAGAAATGTTTAATAAAGACCTAGAAGAATTAAAGAATAAACAAACAGAGATGAACAATAGAATAACTGAAATGGAAAATATGCTAGAAGGAATCAATAGCAGAATAACTGAGGCAGAAAAACGGATAAGTGACCTGGAAGACAGAATGGTGGAATTCACTGCTGTGGAACAGAATAAAGAAAAAAGAATGAAAAGAAATGAAGACAGCCTAACAGACCTCTGGGACAACATTAAATGCACAGACATTCACATTATAGGGATCCCAGAAGGAGAAGACAGAGTGAAAGGACCAGAGAAAATATCTGAAGAAACAATAGCTGAAAACTTCCCTAATGTGGGAAATGAAACAGTCAGCCAAGTCCAGGAAGCACAGATGGTCCCAGGCAGGAAATACCAAGGACAAACATACCAAGACACATAGTAATCAAACTGACAAAAATTAAAGATAAAGAAAAAATATTAAAAGCAACAATGGAAAAACAATAAATAACATACAAGGGAACTCCCATAAGGTTATAGCTGATTTCTCAGCAAAAACTCTACAAGCCTGAAGGGAGTGGCACGATATATTTAAAGTGATGAAAGGGAAAAACCTACAACCAAAATTACTCTACCTGGCAAGGGTCTTATTCAGATTCAACAGAGAAATCAAAAGCTTTACAGACAAGAAAAGTTAACAGAATTGAGCCACACCAAACACTCTCTACAACAAATGTTAAAGGAACTGCTCTAAGTGGGAAACAGGAGAAGAATAGGAACTACAAAAACAAACCCAAAACAATTAAGAAAATGGTAATAGAAACATACATATTGTTAATTACCTTAAATGTGAATGGATTACATGGTCCAACCAAAAGACACAGGCTAGCTGAATGGATACAAAAACAAGACCGGTTTATATGCTGTCTACAACAGACCCACTTCAGACCTAGGGACACACACAGACTAAAAGTGAGGAGATGGAAAAAGATATTCCATGCAAATGGAAATCAAAAGAAAGCTGGAGTAGCAATACTCATATCAGATAAAATAGACTTTAAAATAAAAAATGTTATAAGAGACAAGGAAGGACACTACATAATGATCAAGGGATCAATCCAAGAAAAAGATATAACAATTATAAATATATATGCACCCAACATAGGAGCATCTCAATACATAAGGAAAATGCTAACATCTATAAAAGACAAAAACAACAGTAACATAATAATAGTGGGGGACTTTAACACCTCACTTACACCAATGGTGTAAGAAAATTAATAAGGAAACAAAAGCTTTAAATGACACAATAAACCAGATAGATTTAATTGATATTTATAAGTCATTCCATCTGAAAACAGCAGATTACACTTTCTTCTCACGTGCACATGGAACATTCTCCAGGATAGATCATAACTTGGGTCACAAATCAAGCCCTGCTAAATTTAAGAAAATTGAAATCGTATCAAGCATCTTTTCTGATCACAACACTATGAGATTAGAAATAAACTACAAGAAAAAAACTATAAAAAACACAAACACGTGGAAGCTAAACAATATGCTACTAAGCAACCAATGGATCACTGAAGAAATTAAAGAGGAAATCAAAAAATACCTAGAGATTAATGAAAATGATCCAAAACCTGTGGGATGCAGCAAAAGCAATTCTAAGAGGGAATTTTATAGCAGTACAATCTTACCTCAGGAAACAAGAAAAATCTCACATAAACAACCTAACCTTACACCTAAAGTAACTAGAGAAAGAAGGACAAACAAAACCTAAAGTTAGTAGAAGGAAAGAAATCATAATGATCAGCACAGAAATAAATGAAATAGAGAGAAAGAAAACAATAGCAAAGATCAAGGAAATTAAAAGTTGGTTCTTTGAAAAGATAAACAAAATTGATAAACCATTAGCCAGACTCATAAAGAAAAAAAAGGGAGAGGACTCAAATCAATAAAGTTAGAAATGAAAAAGAAGTTACAACTGACACCACAGAAATACAAAGGATCATAAGAGAATACTACAAGCAAGTATATGTCAATAAAATGGACAACCTGGAAGAAATGGACAAATTCTCAGAAAGGTACAGTCTCCAAAGACTGAACCAGGAAGAAATAGAAAATATAAACAGACCAATCACAAGCACTGAAATTGAAACTGTGATGAAAAACCTCCCAACAAACTAAGGTCCAGGACCTGATAGCTTCACAGGAGAATTCTATCAAATATTAGGGAAGAGCTAACATCTATCCTTCTGAAACTGTTCCCAAAAATTGCAGAGGAAGGAAAACTCCCAAATTCATTCTATGAGACCACCATCACACTGATACCAAAACTAGACAAAGATACCACAAAAAAAGAAAATTATACACCAATAGTATTGATGAATATAGATTCAAAAATCTTCAACAAAATACTAGCAATCCAAATCCAACAATGCATTAAAAGGATCATACACCACGATCAATAGGGATTTCTCCCAAGGATGTCAGGATTTTTTAATATCCACAAACCAATCACCACATTATGTGGTGTTAATGTGATACACTACATTAACAAATTGAAGAATAAAAACCATATGATCATCTGGTGGTGGGATGAACTGGGAGATTGGGATTGACTTATATACACTAATATGTTTAAAATAGACAACTAATAAGAACCTGCTGTATAAAAAAAAATAAAATTCAAAAATTCAAAGAAAAACCCACCATATGATCACCTCAATAGATGCAAAAAAAGCTTCTGACAAAATTCAATGACCATTTATGATAAAAAGTCTCTAGAAAGTGGGCATAGAGGAAACATACCTCAACATAATAAAGGCCATATGCGACAAACCTACAGCTAACATCATACTCAATGGTGAAAAGCTGAATGCATTTCCTCTAAGATCAGGAACAAAACAGGGATGTCCACTTCTGCCACTTTTATTCAACACAGTTTTGGAAGACCTAGCTATAGCAATCATAGAAGAAAAAGAAATAAAAGGAATCCACATTGGAAAAGAGGACATTAAACTGTCACTGTTTGCAGATGACATGATCCTATACATGGAAAATCCTAAAGATGCCTCCAGAAAACTTCTAGAGCTCATCAATGAATTTGGTAAAGTTGCAGGTTACAAAATTAATACACAGAAACCTGTTGCATTTCTATACACTATCAACAAAAGATCAGAAATCAAGAAGCAATCCCATTTCCCACTGCATCAGAAAGAATAAAATACCTAGGAATAAACCTACCTAAAGACACAAGAGACCTGCACTCCAAAAAGTATAAGATACTGGTGAGAATAATCAAAGAAGACACTAACAGATGGAAATATATACCATGTTAGTGGATTGGAAGAATCAATATTGTCAAAATTACTACACTACCCAAAGCAATCTACAGATTCAATGCAATCCCTATCAAAATACCAATGGCATTTTTCAAAGAAGTAGTACAAAAAAATCTTAAAATTTGTATGGAGACACAAAAGACCCCGAATAGCCAAAGCAATCTTGAGAAAGAAAAACAGAGCAAGAGTCAGGCTCCCTGACTTCATACTATACTACAACTACAAAGCTGTAGTCATCAAAACAGTATGGTAATGGCACAAAAACAGAAATATAGATCAATGGACCAGGATAGAAAGCCGAGAAATAAACTCACACACCTATGGCCAATTAATCTATGACAAAGGAGGCAACTATTCAATGGTGGAAAGACAGTCTCTTCAACAGATGTTGCTGGGAAAATTGGACAACTACATGTAAAAAAATGAAATTAGATCATTATTTAACACCATACATAAAAATAAGTTCAAAATGGATTAAAGACCTAAATGTGAAACTGGACACTATAAAACTCCTAGAGTAAAACATAGGCAGAACACTCTGTGACATAAATCACAGCAATATCTTTTTCAATCTGTCTCCCAGAATAATGGAAATAAAAATAAACAAACTTAAACTCAAAAGCTTTTGCACAGCAAAGGAAACCATAAACAAAACTAAAAGACAACCCACAGACTGGGAGAAACTATTTGAAAATGATGTGACCAACAAGGGATTGGTCTCCAAAATTTACAAACAGCTCATGAGGCTTAATATCATCAAAACAAACAACCCAATGGAAAAATGGGCAGAAGACCTAAATACACATTTCTCCAAAGAAGACATACAGATGGCCAAGAAGTATATGAAAAGATGTTCAACCTCACCAATTATTAGAGAAATGCAAATCAAAACTACAGTGAGATATCACCTCACACCAGTCAAAATAGCTAATCATCAAAAAATCCACAAACAATAAATGCTAGAGAGGGTGTGGAGAAAAGGGAACCCTCCTACACTGTTGGTGGGATTGTATATCAGTACAGCTACTATGGAGAACAGTATGGAAGTTCCTTAAAAAACTAAAAATAGAGCTACCATATGACCCTCCAATCCCACTCCTGGGCATATATTCAGAGAAAAACATGGCCTGAAAGGATACATCCACCTCAATGTTCATTGTAGCACTGTTTACAATAGCCAATACATGGAAGTAACCTAAATGTCCATCGACAGAGGAACTGATAAAGAAAATGTGGTACATATATATATGATGGAATATTACTCGGCCATTAAAAAGAATGAAATAATGCCATTTGCAGCAACATGGATGAACCTAGAGATTGTCATACTGAGTGAAGTCAGACAGAGAAAGAGAAATATCATATGATATCCCTTATATGAGGAATCTAAAAAAGAAATGATACAAATGAACCTATTTATGAAATGAAACAGACTCACAGACTTAAAGAATGAACTTATGGTTGCCATGGGGGAAGGAAGGGAGGAAGGGATAGTCAGGGAGTTGGGGATTGACATATACACTGCTATATTTAAAATGGATAACCAACAAGGACATACTGTACAGCACAGGGAACTCTGCTCAATGTTATGTGGCAGCCTAGATGGAAGGGGAGTTTGGGGGAGGATGGATACATTCATATGTACATCTGAGTCTCTTTGCTGTGCACCTGAACTATCACAACATTGTTAATTGGCTATACTCCAATATAAATAAAAAGTTTTTAAAAAGCATGAGTAAATGGTGAAAAGCTGCTGATATTGTGAAAAGATTTAGCAATTCAAAGAGAGGGACTGAAGGACCAATCTGAACATTCAGCACAAATAACACCCAGCAAAAGAAATACTTTCAGGAAGTAGGGAGGGACTTTAAAAAATCCTTTTACTTGTATCTTTAGTGAGAGTTGAGATGCTGTTATGTTGATTTAAAAAGATCAGTCTGAAAATAATAAAGAGTTCTTAAAGAGAAAAAAAAAATAAAGTAAATGACAGATATGTAACAACATGATGTGAGGAATTCCAGGAAGGATTACTCTCCTAAAAAAACCTGAAGTTGTACCATTCATAATTTATTTTGTTAGAAAGTACCTTTTGACATTCTTTCTTTTCCCCCTCCTTCTCCCATCCTCTCTTTACCATTCCTCTTACTGTCCTCTTACTTACCTTGATACCCGGCTCTCTTTACCATGTAATATTCTCTTGTAATATGATTATGTAGTGGATTAAGATATTAACATTTAGTGAGAATTGTGGTAATATTATTTTGGCCCCTTTTTCATCCCCCAGACATGTCTAGCAAAACCTTGACTCTAGATTAATTAAACCACCTGCCTTCTTCATTATACACCTGGGCGTCTGAACACTGCTAGAGAAAAATTATACAGTCAGGTGCCTTGGATCCACAAAAAAAACTTAGTCAACAATCCCATTTATCATCTCATCAAAAAGAGTAAAATATATAGTAATAAACCTACCTAAGGAGCCAAAAGACCTGTACTCAACTATAACATGCTGATGAAAGAAAGATGACACACAGATGGAAAAATAAACCATGTTGTTGGATTGGAAGAATCAATATTGTTAAAATGACCATACTACCCAATGCAATCTACAAATTCAATGCAATCCCTATCAAATTACCAATGGCATTTTTCAAAGAACTGGAACAAAAAATTTTAAAATTTGTTTGGAAACACAAAAGACCCCAAATAGCCAGAACAATCTTGAGAGAGAAGAACAGAGCTGGAGGAGTCATGCTCTCTGACTTCAGACTATACTACAAAGCTACAGTCATCAAAACAGTGTTGTACCAGCACAAAAACAGACACATAGCTCAATGGAACAGGATAGAGAGCCCAGAAATAAACCCTCGCACTTCTGGTCAATTAATCTGTGACAAAGGAGGCAAGAATATACAATGGAGAAAAGACAGTCTCTTCAATAAGTGGTGCTGGGAAAACCGGACAGCTACATATAAAACAATGAAATTAGAACATTCTCTAACCCCATATACAAAAATAAACTCAAAATCAATTAAAGACCTAAGTGTAAGACTGGATACTATAAAACTCTTAGAGGAAAACATAGGCAGAACACTCTTTGACATAAATCGCAGCAATACTTTTTTGGGATCTGTCTCCTAGGGTAATGAAAACAAAAGCAAAAATAAACAAATGGGACTTAATTAAACTTATAAGTTTTTGCACAGCAAAGTAAACCATAGACAAAATGAAAAGACAACCTATGGACTGTGAGAAAATATTTGCAAAAGATGCATCCAACAAGGGATTAATTTCCAAAATATACAAACAGCTTATACAGCTTAATATCAAAAAAACAAGTAACCCAATCAAAAAATGATCAGAAGACCTAATGGACATTTCTCTGAAGAAGACATATAGATGGCCAGCAGGCACATGAAAAGATGCTCAAAATCACTAATTATTAGAGAAATGCAAATCAGAACTACAATGAGGTATCACCTCACACCAGTCAGATTGGCCATCATCAAAAAGTCTACAAATAATAAATGTTGGAGAGAGTGTGGAGAGAAGGGAACCCTCCTTCACTGTTGGTGGGAATGTAAACTGGTGAAGCCACTATGGAGAACAGTATGGAGGTTCCTTAAAAAACTAAAAATAAAGTCACCATATGATCCAGCAATCCCACTCCCAGGCATATATCCGGAAAATACGAAAACTTTAATTCAAAAAGATACACGCACGTCAATGTTCATAGTAGCACTATTTACAATAGCCAAGACATAGAAGCAACCTAAATGTCCATCAACAGCTGAATGGATAAAGAAGATGTGGTGTATATATCCATACAATGGAATATTATTCAGCCATAAAAAAGGATGAAATAATGCCATCTGCAGCAACATGGATGGACCTAGAGATGATTATATTAAGTGAAGTAAGTCAGATAGAGAAAGACAAATATCATATGATATCACTTATATGTGGATTCTAAAAAAAATGATACAAAGAAATTTATTTATAAAGCAGAAATAGACTCACAGACATAGAAAACAAATTTATGGTTACCTAAGGGAAAAGGGAAGTGGGGGAGAATAAATAAGGGATTTGGGATTAACAGTTAAACACTACCATATGTAAAACAGATAAACAAGGACCTACTGTATAGCACAGGGAACTATATTCATTATCTTGTAATAATATATAATGGAAAAGAAGGTGAAAATGAATATATATATATATAATGTATATATATATATAACTGAATAACTTTGCTATACACCTGAAACCTTGTAAATCAACTATACTTCAATAAAACATTTAAAAAAATTCTTAGTCTCCAACTGTAACTAGCATTCAAGTTACCTAGAAGCATTTCTACATGTACTATAATGTCTATTTAAGGTCCAAGAGAATAAGGAATACTAAAATAATATTAAGAATATTATTGCAATGATGAACCAGAGATGGGCTTCCGGCCAGGAAACAGAACAAAGTTTTCCCTCTCATTCACTCCATCCATACTAAACTCCTTCCACCCTGCCACCACTTCTGTACAGTTGCAATGTCTTTCTTGATTCCACACTTGCCCCCAAATGTTCATTCTCCATATAGCAACCATGGTGAGCTTTTAAAAATGCAAATCAGATCAGATAATTCCCTAGTTTACTCTCAGTGGCTTCCTGCCATACTTAAACTGAAACTCATTCTTATGAAGGCTATCAGACTTCACATGATCTGCCTGCTCCCCTAACTTTTGCCTACTCCTCTCTCTCCACACTGGCATTCTTGCTGATCCTCAAAACTAAAGCATGTGTCTACCTCTTTTGCACTTGTTATTCCCTCTGACTAGAACACTCTTCCTTAGAGTTTGACATGGTTCACTCTCTCATTTCATTCAGGACTCTGTTCATATATTACCTTCCTCTACCTCCACACCTATCCTCTTTCTTATACCATTAGGACAAGTATTGAGATATATCAGTACTCAAGGTTCTACTTACTACCGTACAAGGGAATTTTGATGGAGCAAGTTACATACTCCCATATACTATTTCTACTGTGTCAATGGCCTATAATATGCCTACACATGGAAAGGTAGATGTATCTTTGTATCCTTCAGAAAGATATAAACTTGTTAAAGCAACAGTCTAGAGAAGGCTTGGTGGCCATGATGGTGGAGTAGGAAGACCCTGAGCTCACCTACTCCCATGGACATACACAAATTACAACTATTTACAGAGAAACTATCTATGAGATATTCTATGGAGCCCAGCTGCATACTCGCCTCTTGTCACCCAGAGCTATATGCTCTAGGGGTGCCCTCTACCCAGGCTGTGGCAGGGCTGAGTACTGTGGGTGCACTGGTAGGAGGGACTAGTCCCCAGCCTGATTGGCTATCATGTCCTGCCTCACGTGGTGGCTGCCAGTCCATGTGTGGGAAGGGCTAGGTCCCTGCACAGATGGCCATGTGGCCTGGGAGTTCTTGGAACTGCTGCTGGTCCACTGGTGGGAGGGTCAGTTCCTGGTGCTAATGCACTAGAAGAAAGATTCCAGTATGGCGCTTGCCAGCACCAGTGACCTCATGATAGAAGGAGCTCCCCCAAATGGCTGCTGTCAGTGCCTATATTCCCAGTGGGAGTCCTAGTTGCCTCCTGCCTCACCAGGAGGCCCTTCAAGATCAGCAGGTGGGTCTGACTAGGCTCCTTTCAAATTATTGCCTCTTTGAACACAGTGAGAATCTTAACAAAAAATTAGAAAACATAAAGAAGAACTAAATAGAGATTAAGAATATAATAAATAAAATTTAAAAATACACTAGAGGGAATTCCCTGGCAGTCCTGTGGTTAGGACTCTGTGCTTCCACTGCAGGGGGCACAGGTTTGATTCCTGGTTGGGGAACTAAGATCCATGATGTGGCAAAAACAAACAAACAACCAAAAAAAAAAAAAAAAACCACCAGATGGAATCATCAGTAGAATACATGATACAGAGGAACAGATCAGTAAACTGGAAGACAGAGTAGTGGAAATCACCCAAATTGAATAGAAAAAAATTAAAAAGAATTTAAAAAATGAGGGTCATTTAAGAAACCTCTGGGACAACATCAAGCATACTACCATTTGAATTATAGGGGTCCCAGAAGGAGAAGAGAGAAAAAAGAGGCAAGAACTTATTTGAAGAATAATGGCTGAAAAATTCCCTAACCGGAAACAGACATCCAGGCCCAAGAATCACAAAGAGTCCCAAACAAGATGAACCTAAAGAGGACTACAACAAGATACATTATAATTAAAATATCAAAAAGATAAAGAGGGACTTCCCTGGTGGAGCAGTGGTTAAGAATCCACCTGCCAATGCAGGGGACGTGGGTTCAAGCCCTGGTCCAGGAAGATCCCACATGTCGCAGAGCAACTAAGCCCGTGTACCACAACTACTGAGCCTGTGCTCTAGAGCCTGTGAGCCACAACTACTGAGCCTGTGTGCCAAACTACTAAAGCCTGCACACCCGTGCTTCTTAATAAGAGAAGCCACTGCAATGAGAAGCCTGCACACCACATCTAAGAGTAGCTCCCACTCATCGCAACTAGAAAAGCCCACATGCAGCAACAAAGACCCAATGCAGCCAAAAATTAAAAATAAATAAATAAATTTACATTAAAAAAAGATAAACTATTAAAAGCAGCAAGAGAAAAGCAACAAGTTACATAACTATAAGCTGACTTTTCAAAAGAAACTTTGCAAGCTAAAAGGGAGTGGTACAATATATTCAAAGTGATGAAAGGAAAAAAATCTATAGCCAAGAATACTCTACATGGAATGGCTATCATTCAGATTTGAAAGAGAGATAAAGAGTTTTACAGACAAGCAAAACTTAAAAGAGTTCAGCACCACTAAACTGGCTTTCCAAGAAAAGGTAAAGGGACTTCTCTAAGTGGAAAAGAAAAGATCACAACTAGAAATATGAAAATTACAAAAGGAAAAATCTCATTGGTAAAGGCCAACGTACATTAAAGGTAGTAGAGCAACCACTTCGAAAGGTAGTAGGAAGGTTAAAAGACAAAATTAATAAAGTCATTATTGTTAAAATGACCATACTACCCAATGCAACCTACAAATTCAATGCAATCCCTATCAAAGTAACAAAGGCATTTTACACAGAAATAGAACAAATAATTTTAAAATTTGTATGGAAACACAAAGACCCCAAATAGTCAGAACAATTTTGAGAAAGAAGAACAGAGCTGGAGGAATCATGCTCCTTGATTTCAGACTATGCTAGAAAGCTACAATAATAAAAACAGTGTGATACTCGCACAAAAACAGACACATAGATCAATGGAACAGGATAGAGAGCCCAGAATAAACCCTTGCACTTATGGTCAATTAATCTGTGACAAAGGAGGCAAGAATATACAATGGAGAAAAGACAGTCTCTGCAATAAGTGGTGCTGGGAAAACTGGACTACATGTAAAACAATGAAATTAGAACATTCTCTAACCCCATATACAAAAATAAACTCAAAATGGATTAAAGACCTAAATGTAAAACTGGACACTATAAAACTCCTAGAGGAAAACATAGGCAGAACACTCTTTCACATAAATCACAGCAATATTTTTTTGAGTCCATGTCCTAAAGTAAAGTAAATAAGAGCAAAAATTAAAAAATGGGACCTCATTAAACTTAAAAGCTTTTGCACAGCAAAGGAAACCATCACCAAAACAAAAAGACAACCTACTGAATGGGAGAAGATATTTGCAAATGATATGACTCATAAGGGGTTAATATCCAACATATATAAACAGCTCATATGGCTCAACAACAACAAAAAACTCGATTAAAAAATAGCAAGGGATTAATTTCTAAAATATACAAACAGCTCATACAGCTCAATATCAAAAAAACAGAAAACCCAATCAAAAAAATGGGCAGAACTAAATAGACATTTCTCCAAAGAAGACATACAGATAGACAACAGACACATGAAAAGATGTTTAACATCACTAATTATCAGAGAAATGCAAATCAAAACTACAATGAGTTATCATCTCACACCAGTCAGAATGGCCATGATCAAAAAGTCCACAAGTAGGGCTTCCCTGGTGGCACAGTGGTTGAGAGTCCGCCTGCCGATGCAGGGGACACGGGTTCATGCCCCGGTCCGGGAGGATCCCACGTGCCGCGGAGCGGCTGGGCCCGTGAGCCATGGCCGCTGAGCCTGCGCGTCCGGAGCCTGTGCTCCGCAAAGGGAGAGGCCACAGCAGTGAGAGGCCCGCGTACCACCAAAAAGAAAAAAAAAAAAAAGTCCACAAGTAGTAAATGCTAGGGAGGGTGTGGAGAAACAGGTACCCTCCTACACTGTTGGTGGGAATGTAAATTGATGCAGCTGCTATGGTAAACAGTATGGAGGTTCCTCAAAAAACTAAAAATAGAGTTGCCATATGATCCAGCAATCCCACTCCTGGGCATATATCCAGATAAAACTGTAATTCAAAAAGATACATGTACTCTTATGTTCATAGCAGCATTATTCACAATAGCCAAGACATGGAAACAACCTAAATGTCCACTGACAGATGAATGCATAAAGCAGTTGCTTCTTTACTTGGGCATTCTGTGCTCTGCCCTTGACTCTGGTTTGCCACATTTGTGTTTTGAGTGTGCCCTGGGACAGGAGGGTTTAAGGGCTAATGTCCAACTTCCAGCCTGTTTACTGCAGCCCTGGTGTATTCTTATTTGACCATTTCACACCCACTAATCATTCACACCCACTGGGAACTCTGACCCATGAATTATATAGTGGGATTGGGTTTCCAAGAAGTAGGAAAAATAAGAAAGCACACAGGTTAGTTCCTGAGCCTGGTGCAGCTGCAGCATTAACACCAGGGGTTACCATATCTGGCAGGCTATATTGCAAAGTAGCTTCAACAACCACTGATGAGTCACAAACCTGCTTAGGCTTTGTCCCATGCATATTAGAGGGCCTACACTGAATTCTAGCTCTGAATTCACCTTGGAGGCCTCTTCATTTCCAAGTTCTAACCACTATTTCTCACAAGACCCCTGAGAGAGGTATATGCCCAAGCAACAAGGGCAAAGGGAAAGCAAGCAGTACTTCAGTTTTAGGTTAGTGGGACCATATGGCCTAGTTTGTCAGGACAGTGCTGGATGTGTGGGTATAATTATTGATAGCACCTTTTTTACTCCCAAAGTGTACCAGTTTTGATTATAAATTATACGGCTACCCTAATTATATACAGCATACATACACAGCATAAAACTTTCCCCTTCCCCCTATCGTCTAAGCTCTGGAAGGAATATGGAACCATTAGAAATTAGACAGACAAGGAGAGGCATATAGAGTCAAAGAAAGGAACCAAAGTCATTCCTAGCATTAAAGTAAAATTGGCAGCCAGAATTTTGTTACATCTCTTAGAGTGAAAACAATGCACCCATAAAGGGAGTTCTCAGGGTAGAATTTTAAGGCCCCTGAACCTAGAGAATGACATTCCAAAAAAGAAGTGTGGTGAAGCAGGAAGGAGATGCAGGAAAGTCATGCAGATCGGACCAGAACAGAGACTAATCTCTTAGCCAAAATGGCTGAAAGAGGAACTAAAAGATGATACCAAAACTCATGATACAGCAGAGGGCCTTATCTTGGGCTCCTTGGATGGACCTTGGGGTCTATGAAACTTCTGTGAATTATAACTAAAACTTCTTGCATATAAAAAATTTTCTGGAAGATATATCCATAAATTTCATCAGAATCTCAAAAAGTTCCCTCAAAGTTAAGAACAATTGCTTTATGATGTTTTCAGTTCTGATATATGTTAAAAGATAGATCAATATTAAAAGACAGTTTTTCATTCAGGTGTGTGAGTTTAGTCATTCTCAACACATCTACTACTAGTCTTACAAAATCCTGAGTTAAATAAGTCTTAACTGGGCTAGGTGGGCCCTATCTGAGTTTTACAATAACAATTCCAATACCCAACATGGAGAAAACCAGATAAACAGCATTGTTAACAAAATACTCTGTTAACACAGCTTATTTCTGTCTAGGCAAGTTGCACAATACAGAAGCCCTTGGTAATTCTGTAATTCCCAAGAGAGAGTTTTTCAGCCTCACCACCAGGTTAAGTATTAATAAAATATCATTCGAGATAAAAATAAGAGAGGTACCTTATGTGTAAGAAACTAGACTGGTTCTGCAAAGCTGTTTGAGGACACTTTGTTTCCTTTTGACGTGTGGTTTAGTTTATTCCTTCTGAGTATGTCAGCTAGGGTGTGATTGGCTTACATGGCTTTTACTTATAATAAAATACTGAGTTGTAGTAAACCCCATACTTGTTCCCACCATTAAGTATCTGGATGCCCTTGTGGAACTCACTTAACTTCTCTGGGCCTGAGGTTCCTTATCTCCAGACATGAAATGAGAGCACTGGATTTCATTAGATGTTATCAAAGTTTCCTTCCAACTGTCTGGTTTAATGGCACTGTATTTCTAGGAAGGCATCTGTGTTTATCATTCTTAAGTTTGTGCAACAAACTCCTGAGGAGGAGAGGCACGTTCTGATCATTCAGGATAATATCTAAGACAAAAAATAAATAAAAGATAAGACATCAATTGAGCACTTTAGATAGCTTGTGAGGGAGCCTCTCAGGGAGGCTTTCTTTCTCCCAATTCTTCTTCTTCCTTCTGGAGAAGACTGATCAGCTACATTCCAGGAGTCTGTTTGGACCACCTGCCATAGTGGATGGGACCATCATGCAGCAAAAGTCACACACACACATGTGCAGCATGAATTCTCTCTTCTTTCTCATACCCACAAGGCTTGCTCTAGCTGGCTCTTTTGTATCATCTTTCCCATCACATAAAACAAATGCAAAACTAAGCCAAGTTCCACTTCTCAGTGGGAAGGGTCCTAGTCTTCTTGCCCTCTTCCCTCTCTTGGGTACAGAAGTTCTTACAGGACTCCTGTCCTTCTGGCCTCCTTTACAGAACATAAGAAGTTCCTGGTATTCAGAGGTAGGACACATGCCTCTATGAAAGTACCAGAACATGGCCCATGGTGGAGAGAGGAGTGTATGAGGCTGAAGGCCCAAGTAGGCCCATATAATATTTGGTAACCCTACCATAGTTATACACACCATATTATATATAACATTCCCCTGAGGTGAAAGAATTTCTTCCTGATTACAGCCTGACTGAAAATGGGTCCCTCTATTGGGCAAAATTATGAGGCTTTCAGATTATCCCCAGCTCTAGCACAGCAATAGCCATTTATATGCATTCTTATTTAATAACATATAAGCTGTTTTCATTTTGACAATTGTGATGGCCTTGAAGAATGACTACCCCCTCTTTACTTCATGGCTCTTGTAATATCTTAGATGATACTGCTGGAAATTCAAAATCCAATATATTTTACTCCAGAAATACAAAATCTCTGCATTTTCCTCCAGAGAAAGTAACTTTTAGTATGTGTCATGCCATGCAACAACCAGATCCAAATAAAATCATTGTTCTTCCTTCACAGCTATGACCTTTGTCTTCTTGAGTTAGTCTGTTGTTGAATTCTTCTTTATAATGACTTAGGCTGGACTGCAGCAGTCTTCTGTTCTTATGCAACACAGTGATTACTTAAATACTTGGATATGCTTCTTGCTATCTGAATTCTTATTGTTAAGAACCCAGAGCATTAAATCTGCTCTTCTCTTGCTTCTATAAAAGCTCTTAGAGGCCCATACCAATCAAGGCTCAAACTATATCAAAAACCGCTACAGCTTTATGCATGTTGGCTTGGGAATCTCTGCATCTATTGTGAAGGTCTTTTTTTTTTTTTTTAAGATTTTTTTTTATGTGGACCATTTTTAAAGTCTTTATTGAATTTGTTACAATATTGCTTCTGTTTTGGTTTTTTGGCCACGAGCCACGTGAGATCTCAGCTCCCCAACCAGGGATGGAAGCTGCACCCCCTGCATTGGAAGGCGAAATCTTAACCACTGGACTGCCAGGGAAGTCCCTACCCTGAAGGTCTTTGCCCAACATCAGCTTCCTTTGGCCTTCACCTCATTCAATTTCAGGCCTTATTGGCTTTCGTTATCTAGCTCCATTTTGACATGTGACCAGTTTCCAGCCATTTACCTTATCTCTTTTAAAACTTGGATTGGATAATTGTCTTCAGGTAAAAGCTAAAGGGTGAGGAAGCCCACTGATGTGCTCCATATAGGTCAGATTTCTGGAGGAAAAAATAGGGTAGAGAAGGGCAGAGAGGAGGGAGAAATGGAAGAAAGCCAACACAATGGCAAACTGAGTGTCAGGCATTTTGCTCTTCTCTGAGTTTTTCCTTCACTCTGACCTTGAAGCATTGTTCTTTCACCAAGCAAACAGATCTTCAGCAACCTCATCCTATGAGTCCTCCAGCCACATTCAGAAATGCTGAAGTATTGGGGTGAACACAGCTCAGGATGACAACATGGGACCTCACCTCACAAAACAGTGGTACCCAAAGGTATCTTTCTCTGAGCATGAGAATACTTACATCTTCTTGTAAATGAATTCTCTCTTCCTTTTACTCTTTCAATGTGAATAAAATAATCAATATATATCCATGTGCCAACAAACTTCCATGGTAGTTCCTAGACTTTATTCTTATGGCTTTTTTGAATGGCACGTATTTTTAATGTGGTCCTTCTTTAGTCTGTTTTAGGACTATTTATAGCCATTGTGTTAAGTGTTAAGCATTGTTATGGACTGAATATTTGCATGCTCCCCAAATTCCTATATTGAAGCCCTACCCCAAGTGTAACTGTATTTGGAGATAGGGCCTATATATAGATAATTAAGCTTCAATGATGTCATAAGAGTGGGGCTCTGATCTGATAGGATTAGTGTCCTTATATGAAGAAACACCAGAGAGCTCACTTCTTCTCTCTCTGTACACAGAAGAAAGGTCATGTGAGGATATAGTGAGAAGGTCATCATAGTGAGAAAACAAGCTAGGAAGAGAGTGCCTACCAGAAAATGAATCAGCTAGAACCTTGACCTTGGAAGCTCAGGTTCATTACAGCATTATTCAAATTATCCAAGACATGGAAAAAAACGTAGGTATCTGTCAAAGGATGAATGGATAAAGAAAATGTGAAATATAAATACATATATACATGCACAAACATGCACATACACACCCCCACACACATATACATATACAATGGAATACTTTCTTTCATAAAAAAGAAGTAAGTCCTGCCATTTACAACAACATGGATGAACCTAGAGGACATTATGCTAAATGAAATAAGCCGGGCAGAAAAATACAAATACTGTATGATCTCAATTATCTGGGGACTGTAAAAAAATTGAACTCATACAACCAGAGAGTCAAACAATGGTTGCTAAAAGCTAGAGGGCAGAAGAAATGGGGAGATGTCAGTTACATGGTATAACTTTCAGTTATAAGATGAATAAGTTCTGGGGATCCAATGTACACGATGGTGACTGTAGTTAATGATACTGTATTGTATAATTGAAACCTGCTAAGAGAGTAGATCTTAAGTGTTCTCATCACACACACACACACACACACACACACACACACACATACAGTAACTATAAGAAAAAAACAGCAGAATATACATTCTTCTCAAGAGCACATGGAACATTCTCAAGGAAAGATCACATGTTAGGCCATAAAACAAGCCTTAATAAATTTAAAAGGACTGAAGTCATACAACATATGTTCTCCAACAACAATGGAATAAAATTAGCAATCAATAACAAGGAAATTTGGAAAATTCTCAGATATGAGGAAATTGAACAACACACTCATAAATAATCAGTTGGTCAAAGAATAAATCACAAAGGAAAGTAGGAAACACATTGAAATGAATGAAAATGAAAACACACACACAAAAAACTTATGGAACAGCTAAATATATGCTTAGAGTGAAATTTATAGCTATAAGCACCAGTATTAAAAAAGATCTCGGGGGGAGCGAGAAGATGGCGGAAGAGTAAGACGCGGGGATCACTCTTCCTCCTCACAGATACATCAGAAATACATCTACACGTGGAACTTCTCCTATAGAACACCCACCGAACGCTGGCAGAAGACCTCAGACCTCAGACCTCAGCCGTGTGGATTAAAGGCTCTTGGCACTCCAGCCAGGTGTCAAGGCTGTGTCTCTGAGGTGGGAGAACTAACCTCAGGACACTGGTCCACAAGAGACCTCTCAGCTCCACGTAATATCAAACGGCGAAAATCTCCCAGAGATCTCCATCTCAACACCAAGACCCAGATTCACTCAAGGACCAGCAATAAACAGTGCTGGACACCCTATCCCCAAGAAAGAGCGAGACAGGTCTACAGCCCCATCCATTAGCAGAGAGGCGGCCTAGAATCACAGTAAGGCTACCGACATCCCCATACACGCCCCCAGACGTGGACCTACCCACCAGGGAGACGGGATCCAGCCTCATCCACCAGAACAGGGGAACTGGTCCCCCCAACCAGGAAACCTGCTCAACCCACTGAACCAACCTCAGCCACTGGGGACAGCCACCAAAAATAGATAGAAATTCGAACCTGCAGCCTGCAAAAGGGAGATCCCAAACATAGTAAGATAAGCAAAATGAGAAGACAGAAAAACACACAGCAGATGAAGGAACAAGATAAAAGCACACCAGACCTAACAGATGAAGAGGTAATAGCCAATCTACCTGAAAGAGAATTTAGAATAATGATGGTGAAGATGATGCAAAATCTTGGAAATAGAATAGACAAATTGCAAGAATCAGTTAACAAGGACCTAGAAGAAATAAAGAGGAAGCAAGTAACGATGAGCAACACAATAAATGAAATGAAAAATACTCTAGACGGGATCAGTAGCAGAATAACTGAGGCAGAAGGACGGATAAGTGACCTGGAAGATAAAATAGTGGAAATAACTACTGCAGAGCAGAAGAAAGAAAAAAGAATGAAAAGAACTGAGGACAGTCTCAGAGATCTCTGGGACAACATTAAACGCACCAACATTCGAATCATAGGGGTCCCAGAAGAAGAAGAGAAAAAGAAAGGGACTGAGAAAATATTTGAAGAGATTATAGTTGAAAACTTCCCTAATATAGGAAAGGAAATAGTCAACCAAGTCCAGGAAGCACAGAGAGTCCCATACAGGATAAACCCAAGGATAAACACGCCGAGACACATAATAATCAAACTGTCAAAAATTAAATACAAAGAAAACATATTAAAAGCAGCAAGGGAAAAACAACAAATAACACACAAGGGAATCCCCATAAGGCTAACATCTGATCTTTCAGCAGAAACTCTACAAGCCAGAAGGGAGTGGCAGGACATATTTAAAGTGATGAAGGAAAAAAACCTACAACCAAGACTACTCTACCCAGCAAGGATCTCATTCAGATTTGATGGAGAAATTAAAACCTTTACAGACAAGCAAAAGCTGAGAGAGTACAGCACCACCAAACCAGCTTTACAACAAATGCTAAAGGAACTTCTCTAAGCAAGAAACATAAGAGAAGGAAAAGACCTACAAGAACAACCTGAAACAATTAAGTAAATGGTAATAGGAACGCACATATCAATAATTACCTTAAATGTAAATGGATTAAATGCTCCCACCAAAAGACACAGACTGGCTGAATGGATACAAAAACAGGACCCATATATATGCTGTCTACAAGAGACCCACTTCAGACCTAGGGACACGTACAGGCTGAAAGTGAGGGGATGGAAAAAGATATTCCATGCAAATGGAAATCAGAAGAAAGCTGGAGTAGCAATTCTCATATCAGACAAAATAGACTTTAAAATAAAAACTATTACAAGAGACAAAGAAGGACACTATATAATGATCAAGGGATCGATCCATGAAGAAGATATAACAATTGTAAATATTTATGCACCCAACATAGGAGCACCTCAATACATAAGGCAAATACTAACAGCCATAAAAGGGGAAATCGACAGTAACACAATCATAGTAGGGGACTTTAACACCCCACTTTCACCAATGGACAGATCATCCAAAATGAAAATAAATAAAGAAACACAAGCTTTAAATGATACATTATACAAGATGGATTTACTTGATATTTATAGGACATTCCATCCAAAAACAACAGAATACACATTTTTCTCAAGTGCCCATGGAACATTCTCCAGGATAGATCATATCTTGGGTCACAAATCTAGCCTTGGCAAATTTAAGAAAATTGAAATCGTATCAAGTATCTTTTCTGACCACAACGCTATGAGACTAGATATCAATTACAGGAAAAGATCTGTAAAAAATACAAACACATGGAGGCTAAACAATACACTACTTAATAACGAAGTGATCACTGAAGAAATCAAAGAGGAAATCAAAAAGTACTTAGAAACAAATGACAATGGAGACACGACGACCCAAAACCTATGGGATACAGCAAAAGCAGTTCTAAGAGGGAAGTTTATAGCAATACAATCATACCTTAAGAAACAGGAAGCAACTCGAATAAACAACTTAACTTTGCACCTAAAGCAATTAGAGAAGGAAGAACAAAAAAACCCCAAATTTAGCAGAAGGAAAGAAATCATAAAGATCAGATCAGAAATTAATGAAAAAGAAATGAAGGAAACAATAGCAAAGATCAATAAAAGTAAAAGCTGGTTCTTTGAGAAGATAAATAAAATTGATAAACCATTAGCCAGACTCATCAAGAAAAAAAGGGAGAAGACTCAAATCAATAGAATTAGAAATGAAAAAGGAGATGTAACAACTGACTCTGCAGAAATACAAAAGATTATTAGAGATTACTACAAGCAACTCTATGGCAATAAAATGGACAACCTGGAAGAAATGGACAAATTCTTAGAAATGCACAACCTGCCAAGACTGAACCAGGAAGAAATAGAAAACATGAACAGACCAATCACAAGCACTGAAATTGAAACTGTGATTAAAAATCTTCCAACAAACAAAAGCCCAGGACCAGATGGCTTCACAGGCGAATTCTATCAAACATTTAGAGAAGAGCTAACACCTATCCTTCTCAAACTCTTCCAAAAGATAGCAGAGGTAGGAACACTCCCAAACTCATTCTACGAGGCCACCATCACCTTGATACCAAAACCAGACAAAGACGTCACAAAGAAAGAAAACTATAGGCCAATATCACTGATGAACATAGATGCAAAAATCCTCAACAAAATACTAGCAAACAGAATCCAACAGCACATTAAAAGGATCATACACCATGATCAAGTGGGGTTTATTCCAGGAATGCAAGGATTCTTCAATATACGCAAATCAATCAACGTGATACACCATATCAACAAACTGAAGGAGAAAAACCATATGATCATCTCAATAGATGCAGAGAAAGCTTTTGACAAAATTCAACACCCGTTTATGATAAAAACCCTGCAGAAAGTAGGCATAGAGGGAACTTTCCTCAATATAATAAAGGCAATATATGACAAACCCACAGCCAGCATTGTTCTCAATGGTGAAAAACTGAAACCATTTCCACTAAGATCAGGAACAAGACAAGGTTGCCCACTCTCACCACTCTTATTCAACCTAGTTTTGGAAGTTCTAGCCACAGCAATTAGAGAAAATAAAGAAATAAAAGGAATCCAAATAGGAAAAGAAGAAGTAAAGCTGTCACTGTTTGCAGATGACATGATACTATATATAGAGAATACTAAGGATGCTACCAGAAAACTACTAGAACTAATCAATGAATTTGGTAAAGTAGCAGGATACAAAGTTAATGCACAGAAATCTCTGGCATTCTTATACACTAATGATGAAAAATCTGAGAATGAAATTAAGAAAACACTCCCATTTACCATTGCAACAAAAAGAATAAAATATCTAGGAATAAACCTACCTAAGGAGACAAAAGACTTGTATGCAGAAAACTATAAGACACTGATGAAAGAAATTAAAGATGATACAAATAGGTGGAGAAATATACCATGTTCTTGGATTGGAAGAATCAACATAGTGAAAATGACTGTATTACCCAAAGCAATATACAGATTCAATGCAATCCCTATCAAATTGCCACTGGCATTTTTTACAGAACTAGAAAAAAAGAATTTCACAATTTGTATGGAAACACAAAAGACCCCGAATAGCCAAAGCAATCTTGAGAACGAAAAATGGAGCTGGAGGAATCAGGCTCCCTGACTTCAGACTATACTACAAGGCCACAGTAATCAAGACAGTATGGTACTGGCACAAAAACAGAAATATAGATCAATGGAACAGGATAGAAAGCCCAGAGATAAACCCACACACATATGGTCACCTTATCTTTGATAAAGGAGGCAAGAATATACATTGGAGAAAAGACAGCCTCTTCAATAAGTGGTGCTGGGAAAACTGGACAGCTACCTGTAGAAGTATGAAATTAGAACATTCCCTAACACCATACACAAAAATAAACTCAAAATGGGTTAAAGACCTAAATGTAAGGCCAGACACTATCAAACTCTTAGAGGAAAACATAGGCAGAACACTCTATGACATCAATCACAGCAAGATCCTTTTTGACCCATCTCCTAGAGAAATGGAAATAAAAACAAAAATAAACAAATGGGATCTAATGAAACTTAAAAGCTTTTGCACAGCAAAGGATACCATAAACAAGACCAAAAGACAACCCTCAGAATGGGAGAAAATATTTGCAAATGAAGCAACTGACAAAGGATTAATATCCAAAATTTATAAGCAACTCATGCAGCTCAATAACAAAAAACCAAACAGCCCAATCCAAAAATGGGCAGAAGAACTAAATAGACATTTCTCCAAAGAAGATATACAGATAGCCAACAAACACATGAAAGAATGCTCAACATCATTAATCATTAGAGAAATGCAAATCAAAACTACAATGAGATATCATCTCACACCAGTCAGAATGGCCATCATCAAAAACTCTAGAAACAATAAATGCTGGAGAGGGTGTGGAGAAAAGGGAACACTCTTGCACTGCTGGTGGGAATGTAAATTGATACAGCCACTATGGAGAACAGTATGGAGGTTCCTTAAAAAACTACAAATAGAACTACCATATGACCCAGCAATCCCACTACTGGGCATATACCCTGAGAAAACCATAATTCAAAAAGAGTCATGTACCAAAATGTTTATTGCAGCTCTATTTACGATAGCCAGGACATGGAAGCAACCTAAGTGTCCATCAACAGATGAATGGATAAGGAAGATGTGGCACATATATACAATGGAATATTACTCAGCCATAAAAAGAAATGAAACTGAGTTATTTGTAATGAGGTGGATAGACCTGGAATCTGTCATACAGAGTGAAGTAAGTCAGAAGGACAAAAACAAATACCGTATGCTAACACATATATATGGAATCTAAAAAAAAAAAAAAAAAATGTCATGAAGAGATTAGTGGTAGGAGGGAATAAAACACAGACCTACTAGAGCATGGACTTGAGGATATGGGGAGGGGGAAGGGTAAGCTGTGACGATGTGAGAGAATGGCAGGGACATATACACACTACCAAATGTAAATTAGATAGCTAGTGGGAAGCTACAGCATAGCAGAGGGAGTTCACCTCTGTACTTAGTGACCACCTAGAGGGGTGGGATAGGGAGGGTGGGAGGGAGGGTGACAAAAGAGGGAAGAGTTATGGGAACATATGTATATGTATAACTGATTCACTTTGTTGTAAAGGAGAAACTAACCCACTATTGTAAAACAGTTATACTCAAATAAAGATGTTAAAAAAAAAAAAAAAAAAAAAAAAAAAAAAAAAAAAAGATCTCAAATCGGTCGCCTAAAGTTTTGCCTTAATAAACTAGAAAAAGAAGCATAAACTAAATCCAAAGCAAGCAGAAAGAAGAAAATGATAAAGACTAGAGTGCAATATATGAAATGGAAAATTAAAAAATCGAGAAAATCAACAAAAGTAGGAGTTAGTTCTTTGAAAAGATCAACAAAATTGACAAACCTTTAGCTAGACTGATAAAGAAAAACAGAGAAAACTAAAAGTATTAATAGTACAAATGAAAAGGAGCTATTTACTATGTTACAAAAGTTAAAAGGAGGAGGGAGGGAATCCAGATGACAGAATAGGAGAATGTAGAATTTGTCGATCCTCATGGGTACATCGCAAATTCATCTACAGATGGAACAATTCCCACAGATTACCTGCTGAACACTAGCGGAAAACTTTGGACACCTAAAAAAAAGAAAAGAGGAATCAAAAAACGGATCAGCAACCATGGTGGGAAGTTGAAGGTGAGCTGAGGTCCCCACACTCAGAAAAACTCCTTCACGGTGGGAGAATCAGCTGTGACAGAAAAGCACGTTTGGGGGATCAAAGGAGAAAGCAGCAGTCAGTCTGTGGAATGCAGGACAAAGTAAGAACTGCATTCAGGGTCTACACCACTGCTCTGCACATTCCTGAATCATGAGTCACCTGTTGCAAAAGGGGGCTGGGTGCTGGAAAGTGGGGTTTGGAGTGTGGACCCAGGGAAGGGACAGCTGTTGGCTGTGAAAAGACAGCCTGAAGGGACAGGAGTAAGAAACTCCACAACTGTGTAAGTCTGCAGGAGAAGTCTGAGATACCATAAAACCAAGGGGTCATTGTCAAGTGGTGGGCAAGGGGCGGAGCCGCCATTATAAGCCCTTTTGCCAACCCCCAACCGCCAGCTTTTTCAGTCTCTGTGGGCACTGGGAGGAGCTCCCATCTGAGCAGGCTTACTCCCCCCCGGGCAGGGTCTCCTCCACCCGTGTGGGCTCCGGGGGCCTGAGCACTGCCCATCCCAAAGCCTCCTTGGGAATCAGGCCTGGGTGCCCCTGCCTAGGACAAGAGTCTGCAGATGCTGGAGGGCGCTGAGTGCTAAAGCATGGGGCTGGGAGAACGAATCCAGGGAGAGGAATGCTGTGGGCTGCGCGGATACAGCAGAGGGGATGGGAGTGAGGGGAGGCGTGGCCAGGAATGCCCCTAGAGGAAGAGTAGGCTGCCTGGAAAGCGAGGCACCATTGTTGAGAGGTGCCGGCAGGGCAGGCTGCCCCTGCTCCCATTTGCCAGTGCCACAGTCTATTCCAACTGTTTGCTGGACCCATTGCTGCAGGCAACTTGCAGACACTTCAATTGTGGCCACAGTACCCAGGCCCCAACATGAGTGAGAAAGGGTGCCCCAAGCAGCTGCTGCTTTTTCTCTCTCCTGCCTGGGCAAGGAACAGACTTCTGAGGGCGGTGCACACAGAGAGGTGGGGTCAAAACCAAAACTGAACTTCAGGGGCAGTGCGACTAAGGAAGGGAAATGGAAATCTTGCCGTGCACTTGTACAAGCTGTGGATTAAAGCCCCGATGTCGGCTGGGTAAATCCTGCATCTGTGGAATACCTGAACAGACAATGAGTGTTTCAACATTTGAGACTGGTCTACCTGTCGCAGCACTGGACACTGGGGACAAGTACACTCAGGAATTGGGCCAGGTCAGAGTCTCTGCTGGCTCCACAGTTCCCACAGCAGGTCAAGAGACCTACCTAGAGGTATTGGAGGGCCTCCTGAGGAGGCGGGGATTGGCACTGGGTCACTCTGGGAGCAAGTACACAGACAGAGGAGGCCCCAGGAAAATATTCCTAGTACTAATATTATTGTTTTGTTTTGTTTTGCTCAGCTGTTGGTGTTGTTGCTTTTATTATATTTTATCTTTTATTTTTGATTTTTATTCTTATATTCTTAATCTTTTTTCAAAATATATCATTTTAAATTTTTCTATTTTTACTTTACTGTTGTTGCTTTGTGGTTTTTTCCTTGCTTTTGTTCTTTGTTATCTGTTTTTTATTTTATTTCTTTTTTTTCACTTTTTTGAATTTTATTTTATTAATTTTTTTATACAGCATGTTCTTATTAGTTATCCATTTTATACATATTAGTGTATACATGTCAATCCCAATCTCCGAATTCATCCCACCACCACCCCCCACCACCAGATGCTTTCCTGCCTTGGTGTCCATACGTTTGTTCTCTACTTCTGTGTCTCTATTTCTGCCCTGCAAACTGGTTCATCTGTACCCTTTTTCTACATTCCACGTATGTGGGTTAATATACAATATTTGTTTTTCTCTTCCTGATTTACGTCACTCTGTATGACAGTCTCTAGATCCATCCACGTCTCTACAAAAGACCCAATTTCGTTCCTTTTTATGGCTGAGTAATATTCCATTGTATATATGTACCACATCTTCTTTATCCATTTGTCTGTCGATGGGCATTTACGTGGCTTCCATGACTTGACTATTGTAAATAGTGCTGCAATGAACATTGGGGTGCATGTGTCTTTTTGAACTATGGTTTTCTCTGGGTAGTGGGATTGCTGGGTCATATGGTAATTCTATTTTTAGTTTTTTAAGGAACATCCATACTGTTCTCCATAGTGGCTGTATCAATTTATATTCCCACCAACAGTGCAAGAGGGCTCCCTTTTCTCCACACCCTCTCCAGCATTTGTGGTTTCTAGATTTTCTGATGATGCCCATTCTAACTGGTGTGAGGTGATACCTCATTGTAGTTTTGATTTGCATTTCTCTAATAATTAGTGATGTTGAACAGCTATTCATGTGCTTCTTGGCCATCTGTATGTCTTCTTTGGAGAAATGTCTATTTAGTTCTTCTGCCCATTTTTGATTGGATTGTTTGGTTTTTTAATATTGAGCTGCAAGCTATTTATATACTTTGGAGATTAATCCTTTGTCTGCTGATTTGTTTGCAAATATTTTCTCCCATTCTGAGGGTTGTGTTTTCATGTTGTTTGTAGTTTCCTTTCCTTTGCAAAAGCTTTTAAGTTTCATTAGGTCCCATTTGTTTATTTTTGTTTCTATTTCCATTAGTCTAGGACATGGATCAAAAAAGATCTTGCTGTGATTTATGTCAGAGTGTTCTTCCTATGTTTTCCTCTAAGAAGTTTATAGTGTCCAGTCTTACATTAAGGTCTCTAATCCATTTCAACTTTATTTTTGTGCATGGTGTTAGGAAGTGTTCTAATTTCATTCTTTTACATGTAGCTGTCCAGTTTTCCCAGCACCACTTATTGAAGACACTGTCTTTTCTCCATTGTATATCCTTGCCTTCTTTGTCATAGATTAGTTGACCATAGATGCGTGGGTTTATCTCAGGGCTTTCTATATTGTTCCATTGATCTATATTTCTGTTTTTGTGCCAGTACCATAATGTCTTGATGACTGTAGCTTTGTAGTATAGTCTGAAGCCAGGGAGTCTGATTCCTCCAGCTCGGTTTTTTTCCCTCAAGACTGCTTTGGCTATTCGGGGTCTTTTATGTCTCCATACAAATTTTAAGATTTTTTGGTTCTAGTTCTGTAAAAAATGTCATTGGTAATTTGATAGGGATTGCATTGAATCTGTAGATAGCTTTAGATAGTATAGTCATTTTCACAATATTGATTCTTCCAATCCAAAAACATGGTATATCTCTCCATCTGTTTGTATCATCTTTAATTTTTTTCAGCAGTGTCTTATAGTTTTCTGTCTCCCTAGGTAGTTTTATTCCTAGATATTTTATTCTTTTTGTTGCACCAGTAAATGGGAGTGTTTCCTTAAATTCTTTTTCAGATTTTTCATCATTAGTGTATAGGAATGCAAGAGATTTCTGTGCATTAATTTTGTATCCTGAAACTTTACCAAATTCATCGATTAGCTCTAGTAGTTTTTGGTGGCATCTTTAGGATTCTCTATGTATCATATCATGTCACCTGCAAACAGTGACAGTTTTACTTCTTCTTTTCCAATTTGCATTCATTTTATTTCTTTTTCTTCTCTGATTGCCGTGGCTAGGACTTCCAAAACTATGTTGAATAACAGTGGTGAAAGTGGACATCCTTGTCTTGTTCCTGATCTAAGAGGAAATGCCTTCAGTTTTTCACCATTGAGAATGATGTTTCCTGTGGGTTTGTCATATATGGCCTTTATTATGTTGAGGTAGCTTCCCTCTATGCCCACTTTCTGGAGAGTTTTTATCATAAATGGGTGTTCCATTTTGTCAGAAGATTTTTCTGCATCTATTGAGATGATCATATGGTTTTTATTAGTCTATTTGTTAATATGGCTTATCACATTGATTGATTTGCATATATTGAAGAATCCTTGCATTCCTGCATTAAAGCCCACTTGATCCTGGTGCATGATCCTTTTAATGTGTTTCTGGATTCTGTTTGCTAGTATTTGGTTGAGGACTTTTGCATCTATATTCATCAGTGATATTGGTCTGTAATTTTCTTTTTTTGTAGTATCTTTGTCTGGTTTTGGTATCAGGGTGATGGTGGCATCATAGAATGAGTTTGAGAGTGTTCCTTCCTCTGCAAGTTTTTAGAAGCATTTGAAAAGAATGGGTGTTAGCTCTTCTCTAAATGTTTGATAGAATTCACCTGTGAAGCATCTGGCGCTGGACTTTTGTTTGTTGGAAGATTTTTAAATTATAGTTTCAATTTCATTACTTGTGATTGGTCTCTTCATATTTTCTATTTCTTCCTAGTTCATTCTTGGAAGGTTACACCTTCATAAGAATTTTTCCATTTCTTCCAAGTTGTCCATTTTATTGGCATAGAGTTGCTTTAGTAGTCTATTAGGACGCGTTGTATTTCTGCGGTGTCTGTTGTAAATTCTCCTTTTTCATTTCTAATTTTATTGATTTGAGTCCACTCCCTCTTTCTCTTGATGAGTTTGGCCAATGGTTTGTCAATTTTGTTTATCTTCTCAAAGAACCAGCTTTTAGTTTTATTGATCTTTGCTATTGTTTTCTTTGTTTCTATTTTATTTATTTCTGCTCTGATCTTTATGATTGCTTTCCTTCTACTAACTTTGGGTTTTGTTTGTTCTTCTTTCTCTAGTTGCTTTAGGTGTAAGGTTTGATTGTTTATTAGGGATTTTTCTTATTTCTTCATGTAGACTTGTATTCCTATAAACTTCCCTCTTACAACTGCTTTTGCTACATCCCATAGGTTTTGGATCTTCGTGTTTTCATTTCATTGTCATTTCTCTCTGGGTAGTTTTTGATTTCCTCTTTTATTTCTTCAGTGATCTCTTGGTTACTTAGTAATATATTGTTTAGCCTCCATGTGTTTGTGTTTTTTATGTTTTTTTTTCCCTGTAATTGATTTCTCATCTCATAGCATTGTGGTCAGAAAAGATACTTGATATGATTTCAATTTTCTTAAATTTACTGAGGCTTGATTTGTGACCCAAGATGTGATCTATCCTGGAGGATGTTCCGTGTGCACTTGAGAAGAAAGTGTAATCTGCTGTTTTTGGTAGGAATGTCCTATAAATATCAATTAAATCTATGTGGTCTATTGTGTCATTTAAAGCTTGTGTTTCCTTATTAATTTTCTGCTTGGATGATCTGTCCATCGGTGTAAGTGAGGTGTTAAAGTCCCCCACTATTATTGTGTTACTGTCGATTTCCTCTTTTATAGCTGTTAGCAGTTGTCCTATGTATTGAAGTGCTCCTATATTGGGTGTCATATATATTTATAATTGTTATATCTTCTTCTTGGATTGATCCCTTGATCATTATGTAGTATCCTTCCTTGTCTCTTGTAACATTCTTTATTTTAAAGTCTATTTTGTCTGGTATGAGTATTGCCACTACAGATTTCTTTTGATTTCCATTTGCATGGAATATCTTTTTCCATCCCCTCACTTTCAGTTTGTATGTGTCCCTAGGTCTGATATGGGTCTCTTGTAGACAGCATATATATGGGTCTTGTTTTTGTATACATTGAGCGAGCCTGTGTCTTTTGTTTGGAGCATTTAATCCTTTCACGTTTAAGGTAATTATTGATATGTATGTTGCTATGACCATCTTCTTAATTGTTTTCATTTGTTTTTGTAGGTTCTTTTCTTCTCTTGTGTTTCCCACTTAGAGAAGTTCCTTTAGCACTTGTTGTAGAGCTTGTTTGGTGGTGCTGAATTCTCTTAGCTTTTGCTTGTCTGAAAAGCTTTTGATTCCTCTGTCAAATCTGAATGAGATCCTTGCTGGGTAGAGTAATCTTGGTTGTAGGTTTTTCTCTTTCATCACTTTAAGTATATCCTGCCACTCCCTCTGGCCTGCAGAGTTTCTGCTGAAAAATCAGCTGAAAACCTTATGGGGATTCCTTTGTATGTTATTTGTCATTTTTCCCTTGCTGTTTCCAATAATTTTTCATTGTCTTTAATTTTTGCCAATTTGATTACTACGTGTTTCAGCATGTTTCTCTTTGGGATTATCCTGTATGGGACTCTCTGCACTTCTGGACTTGGGTGGCTATTTCCTTTCCCATGTTAGGGAATTTTTCAACTATAGTCTCTTCAAATATTTTCTCAGGTCCTTTCTCTCTTCTCCTTCTGGGACCCCTATAATGAGAATGTTGTTGCGTTTAATGTTGACCCAGAGGTCTGTTAGGTTGTCTTCATTTCTTTTCATTCTTTTTTCCTTATTCTGTTCCGCAGCAGTGAATTCCACCATTCTGTTCCAGGTTACTTATCCGTTTTTCTGCCTCAGTTATTCTGCTATTGATTCCTTCTAGTGTAGTTTTCATTTCAGTTATTGTATTGTTCATCTCTGTTTGTTTATTCTTTAGTTCTTATAGGTCTTTGTTAAACATTTCTTGCATCTTCTTGATTTTGCCTCCATTCTTTTTCCGAGGTCTTGGATCATCTTCACTATTATTATTCTGAATTCTTTGTCTGGAAGGTTGCCTATCTCCAGTTCATTTCGTTGTTTTTCTGGGGTTTTATCTTGTTCCTTCATCTGGTACATAGCCCTCTGCCTTTTCATCTTTTCTATCTTTCTGTGAATGTGGTTTTTGTTCCACAGGCTGCAGGATTGTAGTTCTTGCTTCTGTTGTCTGCCCTCTGGTGGTTGAGGCTATCTAAGAGGTCTGTGCAAGTTTCCTGATGGGAGGGACTGGTGGTGGGTAGACCTGGCTGTCTTCTGGTGGGCAGAGATCACGAAAACTTTAATCCATTTTTCTGCTGATGGGTGGGGCTGGCTTCTCTCCCTGTTGTTTGTTTGGCCTGAGGTGACCCAGCACTGGAGCCTACCCGGCTCTTTGGTGGGGCTAATGGGAGGGCTCACGCCAAGAAGTACTTCCCAAAACTTCGGCTGCCAGTGTCCTTGTCTCATGGTGAGACACAGCCACCACCCGCCTCTGCATGAGACCCTCCAACACTATCAGGTAGGTCTGGTTCAGTCTCCTATGGGGTCACTGCTCCTTCCTCTGGGTCCTGATGTGCACACTACTTTGTGTGTGCCCTCCAAGAGTGGAGCCTCTGTTTCCACCAGTCCTCTCGAAGTCCTGCAATCAAATCTTGCTAGCCTTTAAAGTCTGATTCTCTGGGGATCCTCCTGTTCCTGGACCCCCAGTTTGGGAAGCCTGACGTGGGGCTCAGAACCTTCACTCTGATGGGTGGACTTCTGTGGTATAAGTGTTTTCCAGTTTGTGAGTCACCCACTCAGCAGTTATGGGATTTGATTTTATTGTGATTGCACCCCTCCTACCATCTCATTGTGGTTTCTCCTTGTCTTTGGATGTGGGGTAACTTTTTTGGTGAGTTCCAGTATCTTCCTGTCCATGACTGTTCAGCAGTTAGTTGTGATTCCGGTGATCTCGCAAGAGGGAGTTTTTTGCATATTTTTGTGTATATTTTATGTGTTCTTCATTTTTTTTTGTTGTCTGTTTGCTTTCTGTTTTTATTTTTCAGTCTTTGTTTTTTTAGTTTAGTACTTCTTGACTGTTCTAATTTTAGAATTCTTTTGTTTTTCTGTTCCCTCGTTTTCCTTAAATTTTTTTTCTCTTTTTTCTGAGAGAGAGAGAGAGAGAGAGAGAGAGAGAGAGAGTGTGTGTGTGTGTGTGTGTGTGTGTGTGTGTGTGTGTTGTGCTGTTGTTGCTGCTGTTTGTTTGATGTTGTTTTGCTATTTGTCTTGGGTTTTGTTCATCTGTTTGCTTTCTTTAATTTTTACCTTTTTTTCTTTTCCTTTTTTCTCCTTTCTTTTCTCTCATGTTGCACTGTGCAGCTGGTGGACCCTTGGTTCCCCGGCCAAGGGTCAGGCCTGGGCCTCTGGGGTGGGAGCACAGAGTCCAGGACACTAGATCGCCAGAGAATTCCTCGATCCAGGGAATATTAATCAGCGTGTGTGGTCCCAGATGTATCCATATCAATACCAAGACCAAGTCCCACACAACAGCCTGCAGGGTCCAGTACTAGACACCTCATGCCAAACAATGAGCAAGACAGGAGCACAGCCACACCCATTAGCAAACAGACTGCCTAAAGTTGTACTAAGCTCACAGACACCCAAAAACTCACTCACCTCTGGCCTTCAGAGGGAAAAGACTCAACTCCACCTACCAGAGTGCAGGCACCAGGCCCTCCCACCAAGATACCTACACAACCCCCTGGACCAACCTCACTCACAAGGGGGCAGACAAAAGAAGCAAGAGGAACTACGACCCTGCAGCCTGTGGAAAGAAGATCATAAACACAGTAGGTTAGACAAAATGAGATGACAGAGAAATATGTTACATAGGAAGGAGCAAGGTAAAATCTCACAAGACCTAATAAATGAAGAGGAAGTAGGCAATCTACATGAAAAAGAATTCAGAGTAATGATAGTAAAGATGATCCAAGATCATGGAAATAGAATGGAGACATGGGTCGAGAAGATTTACAAGGACTTAGAAGAACTAAAGAACCAACAATCAGTGATGAACAATAACTGAAATGAAAAATACACTAGAAGGAATCAACAGCAGAATAACTAAGGGAGAAGAATGAATAAGTGACCTAGAAGATAGAATGGTGGAAATAACTGCCAAAGAACAGAAGAAAGAAAAAAGAATGAAGAGATTTAAGGACACTCTCAGAGACCTCTGGGACAACATTAAATGCACCAACATTCAAATTATAGGGGTCCCAGAAGAAGAAGAGAAAGGGAAAGGGCCTGAGAAAATACTTGAAGAGATTATAGTTGAAAACTTCCCTAACATGGGAAATGAAATAGCCACCCAAGTCCAGGATTTGCACAGAGACCCAGGCAGGATAACCTCAAGGAGAAACATGCCAAAATACATATGAATCAAACTAACAAAAGGTAAATAAAAGAAAAAATATTAAAAGCAGCAAGGTTAAAGCAACAAATAACCTACAATGGAATTCCCATTAGGCTATCAGCTGATTTTTCAGCAGAAACTCTGCAGGCCAGAAGGGAGTGACAGGATATATTTAAGGTGATGAAACGCAAAAACCTACAACCAAGACTACTCTACTCAGCGAGGATCTCATTCAGATATGATGGAGAAATCAAAAGCTTTACAGTAAAGCAAAAGCTAAGAGATTTCAGCACCACCAAACCAGCTTTACAACAAATGCTAAAGGAACTTCTCTAGGCGAGAGACACAAGAAAAGAAAGAAGACCTACAAGAACAAACCCAAAACAACTAGGAAAATGGTAATAGGGACATACATATAGATAATTACCTTAAATGTAAATGGATTAAATGCTCCAACCAAAAGACACAGATTAGCTGAACGGATACAGAAACAAGACCAGTATATACGCTATCTATGATAGACCCACTTCAGACCTAGGGACACATACAGTCTGACAGTGAGGGGATGGAAAAAGATATTTCATGCAAGTGGGAATCAAAAGTAAGCTGGAGTAGCAATACTCATATCAGACAAAATAGACTTTAAGATAAAGACTATTACAAGAAACAAGGAAGGACACTATATAATGA
Organism: Kogia breviceps; assembly: GCF_026419965.1. NCBI lineage: Eukaryota > Metazoa > Chordata > Mammalia > Artiodactyla > Physeteridae > Kogia > Kogia breviceps. The sequence continues at coordinate 144,989,822 of NC_081312.1, forward strand.
TCAAGGGAGCAATCCAAGAAGAAGATATAACAATTGTAAATATCTATGTACCCAACATAGGAGCACATCAATACATAAGGAAAATGCTAACAGCTATAAAAGGGGAAATTGACAGTAACACAATAATAGTGGGAGATTTTAACACCCAGCTTACACCAATGGACACATCATCCAGATAAAATAAATAAGGAAACACAAGTTTTAAATGACACAATAGACCATATAGACTTAATTGATATTTATAGTATATTCCACCTGGAAGCAGCAAAATACAATTTCTTTTCAAGTGCACAGAGAACATTTTCCAGGATCGATCACATCTTGGGTCACAAATAGAGCCTTGGTAAATTTACGAAAACTGAAATTGTATCAAGTATCTTTTCCAACCACAACGCATGAGACTAGATATCAATTACTGGAAAAAATCTGTAGATAATACCAATACATGGAGGCTAAACAATACACTACTAAATAACCAAGAGATCACTGAAGAAATCAAAGAGGAAATCAAAAAATACCTAGAAACAAATGACAATGAAAACATGACAACCCCAAAACTATGGGATGCAGCAAAAGCAGTTCTAAGAGGGAAGTTTATAGCAACACAATCCTACCTCAAGAAGCAAGAAATGGGGCTTCCCTGGTGGTGCAGTTGCGAGTCCACCTGCCGATGCAGGGGACACGGGTTCATGCCCTGGTCCAGGAAGATCCCACATGCCGCGGAGCGGCTAGGCCCGTTAGCCATGGCCGCTGAGCCTGCATGTCTGGAGCCTGTGCTCCGCAATGGGAGAGGCCACAACAGTGAGAGGCCCACGTACCACACACACAAAAAAAGCAAGAAACATCTCAAATAAACAACCTAACCTTACACCTAAAGCAATTAGAGAAAGGAGAAAAAAATCTCCCAAAGTTAGCAGAAGGGAAGAAATAATAAAGATCAGATCAGAAATAAATGAAAAAAGAAATGAAGGAAACAATTGCAAAGATCAATAAAACTGAAAGCTGGTTCTTTGAGAAGATAAATAAAATTGATAATCCATTAGCCAGACTCATCAAGAAAAAAAGGGAGAAGACTCAAATCAACAATATTATAAATGAAAAAGGAGAAGTAACAACTGACACTGCAAAAATACAAAGGATCATGAGAGATTACTACAAGCAACTATATGTCCATAAAATGGATAACCTGGAAGAAATGGACAAATTCTTAGAAAAGCACAATGTTCCGAGACTGAACCAGGAAGAAATAGAAAATATAAACAGACCAATCACAAGCACTGAAATTGAGACTGTGATCAAAAATCTTCCAACAAACAAAAGCCCAGGACCAGCTGGCTTCACAGTGGAATTCTGTCAAACATTTAGAGAAGAGCTAACGCCTATCCTTCTCAAACTCTTCCAAAATATAGCAGAGGGAGATACACTCCCCACCTCATTCTACAAGGCCACCATGACCCTGATACCAGAAACAGACAAAGTTGTCACAAAGAAGGAAAACTACAGGCCAACAGCACTGATGAACAGAGATACAAAAATCCTCAACAATATACTAGCAAACAGAATCCAACAGCATATTAAAAGGATCATGATCAAGGGGGGTTTATGCAGGAATGCAAGGATTCTTCAATATACACAAATCAATCAATGTGATACACCATATTAACAAATGGAAGGAGAAAAACCATATGATCATCTCAGTAGATGCAGAAAAAGCTTTTGACAAAATTCAACACCCATTTATGATAAAAACCCTCCAGAAAGTAGGCATAGATGGAACTTACCTCAACATAATAAAGGCCATATATGACAAACCCACCACCAACACTGTTCTCAATGGTGAAACTGAAACCATTTCCTCTAAGATCAGTAATAAGACAAGGTTGTCCACTCTCACCACTACTATTCAACATAGTTTTGGAAGTGTTAGCCTCAGCAATCAGAGAAGAAAAAAGAAATAAAAGGAATCCAAATCAGAAATGAAGTAAAGCTGTCACTGTTTGCAGATGACATGATACTATACATAGAGAATCCTAAGGATACTACCAGAAAACTACTAGAGCTAATCAATGAATATGGTAAAGTAGCAGGATACAAAATTAATGCACAGAAATCTTTTGCATTCCTATACACTAATGATGAAAAATCTGAAAGTGAAATTAAGAAAACACTCCCATTTACCATTGCAAGAAAAAGAATAAAATACCTAGGAGTAAACCTACCTAAGGAGGAAAAGAAGTAAAACTCTCAGTGTTTGCAGATGACATGCTCCTATACATGGGAAATCCTAAGGATGCCAGCAGAAAACTACTAGAGCTAATCTACTAGATTAAAAACTACTAGATTAAAACTACTAGAGCTAATCAATGAATTTAGTAAAGTTGAAGGATAGAAAATTAATACACAGATATCTCTTGCATTCCTAAGCACTAATAACGAAAGATCAGAAAGAGAAATTAAGGAAACAATCCCATTTCCCGCTGCAACAAAAAGAATAAAATACCTGAGGAGGCAAAAGACCTGGACACAGAAAACCGTAAGATAATGCTGAAAGAAATCAAAGATGACACAGACACATGGAGAGAATATCACGTTCTTGGATTGGAAGAATCAATATTGTGAAAATGACTATAATACCCAAGCAATCTACAAATTCAATGCAATCCCTATCAAATTACCAATGGCATTCTTCCTGTAATTAGAACAAATAATTTTACAGTTTGTATGGAGACAAAAAAGACCCCAAATAGCCAAAGCAATCTTGAGAAAGAAAAACAGAACTGAAGGAATCAGGTTCCCTGACTTCAGACTATACTATATATCTACAGTAATCAAGACAGTATGGTATTGGCATAAAAACAGAAAAATAGATCAGTAGAACAGGATAGAAAGCCCAGAGATAAATCCACCCACCTATGGTCACCTAATCTATGACAAAGGAGGCAAAAGTATACAATAGAGAAATGATAGCCTCTTCGATAGATGGTGCTGGGAAAACTGGATACTTACATGTAGAAGAATGAAATTAGAACACTCCCTATCACCATTCACAAAAATAAACTCAAAATGGATTAAAGACCTAAATATAAGGTCAGATGCTATAAAACTCTGAGAGGAAAACAGGGAGAACACTCTTTGACATAAATTGCTGCAAGATCTTTTTTGACCCACCTCCTACAGTAGTAATAGAAATAAAAACAAAAATAAACAAATGGGACCTAATGAAACTTAAAAGCTTTTGCACAGCAAAGGAAACCATAAACAAGATGAAAAAACAACTCTCAGAATAGGAGAAAATATTTGCAAACGAAGCAACTGACAAAGGATTAATCACCAAAATATACAAGAAGCTCATGTTCAAAAAAACAAACAACACAATCCAAAAATGGGCAGAAGACCTAAATAGACATTTCTCAAAAGAAGACACGTAGATGACCAACAAACACATGAAAAGATGCTCAACATCACTTAGAGAAATGCAAATCAAAACTACAATGAGGTATCACCTCACACCGGTAAGAATGGCTATCATCAAAATATCTACAAACAATAAATGCTGGAGAGGATGTGGAGAAAAGGGAACCCTCTTACACTGTTCAGAAAGAGAAAGTCAGAAAGAGAAAAACAAGTATCGTATATTAACTCATATATGTGGAATCCAGAAAAATGGTATAGATGACCTTATTTGCCAAGCAGAAATAGAGACACAGACATAGAGAGCTAACGTATGGATACCAAGAGGGAAAGGAGTGGGTTGGGAGGAATTGGAAGATTGGGATTGACACATATACACTACTCATAGTACGTATAAAATAGACAACTGACAGGAACATAATGTATAGCACAGGAAACTCTACTTAATGTACTGTGGTGTCCTAAATGGGAGGATAATCCAAAAGGGAGGGGATATATGTATATGTATGGCTGATTCATTTTGCTATGCAGTAGAAGCTAACAGAACATTGTAAAGCAACTATACTCCTATAAAAAAAATTAAAAGGAGTATAAGGGAATGAAAAATTGTTTGCCAACAAATTCAATAGCCTAGATTGAATATATTCTTGTAAAGACAAACTACCAAAACTGAGTCAAGAATAAATAGAAAATCTGAACAAAATCATGATATGTAAAGATATTAAATTAGTAATTAAAAAACCTACCCAGGGTTCTACTTAGCTTTTAATTAAGATTTAACATCAATCATTTAAAAACTTTTCTGTAAAACAGAAAAGGAGGAAATTTTTCCCAATTTATTATATGAGGCCAGTATTACCCTTATATAAAAATCAGACACCACAAAAGAAGCAAACTACAGACCAATATTTCTTATGAATATAGAGGTTAAAATTCTCAATACCAGCAAATACTAGCAAATCAAATCCAGCAATATATTAAAAGGCTTACACACCAAGTAGGATTTATCCTAGGAATGAAAATTTCGATTAAATTGGAAAATTAATTAATATAATATTAATAGAAAAAAAACCAAAAACCACATGGTCATCTCAAGAGACATAGAAAAAATGTGACAAATTCTAATACCCTTTCTTAATAAAAACACCCAATAAATAAGAAATAGAAGGGAATTTCTTCAACTTGACAAAGGTCATCCATTTAAAACCCACAGCTGTCATTATACTTAACAGTGAAATAATGAATGCTTTCCTCCTAAAATCAAAAACAGGAGTATGATGTCTGCTCTGGCCACTTTACTTCAACATTGTATTGGTGATTCTAGCCAGAGGAAAATCAAGAAAAAGAAGTAAAAGGCATTCATATTGGAAAAGAAGAAATAAAAACTATCTTTATTTTCAGATGACATGATCTTGCACATAGAGAACCCTAAGGAACCCACACAATATACCATTAGGACTCAGAGAAGAATTCAGCAAAGTTGTGGAACACAAGATCAGTATAAAAAATCAATTATATTTCTATACATCATCAAGGAACAATCTGAAATTGAAATTAAGAAAAGCATTCCATTTACAAGAGCACCAAAAAGAATAAAACACTTTGGAATAAATTCAACAAAAGAGCAATATTTACACAATGAAAACTATAAAACATTTTAAAAGAAATTAAAGACCTAAATAAATGGAGAGACATTCCACGTATGTGATTCAGAAGACTTAATATTGTTAAGATGGCAGTACTCCCCAAAGTGATCTACAAATTCAACACAATCCGTATTAAAATCCTGGGTAGGTTTTTGCAGAAACTAATAAGCTGATCCTAAAATTCATATGAAAATACAAGGAATCCTGAAACGCCAAATCAATCTTGAAAAAGAATGAAGTTGAAGGACTCACATTTTTCAATTTCAAAACTTACTACAAAGCTATGCTAATGAAGGCAATGTAGGAGTGGCAAAAGGATACAGATCAATGGAATAGAATCAAGAATCCAGAAACAAAAGAAACTTCTATTTATGTCAATTGATTTTTGAAAAGGGCATAATATAATTCAATGTGAAAGGATATTCTTTTCAACAATTGATGATGGGACCACTGGGTATCCATGTGCAAAAGAATAAAGTTGAACCCCTCCCTCACCCAATATACAAAAATTAATTTAAAAATGGATCATAGATCTAAATGTAGGAACTAAAACTATAATACTATTAGAAGAAAGCAAAGAGGTAAATCTTCAAGACCCTGGATTACGCAACGGTCTCTTAGATATGATACCAAAAGCACAAGCAACAAAAGAAAAAATAGATAAACTGGACATCATTAAAATTAAAAACTTTTGTCCCTCAAAGGACACAATTAAGAAAATGAAAAGACAACCCACAAATTGGGAGAAAACATTTGCAAATTATGTAGTATTTGATGGGGGCCTAGCATCTAGACTATATAAAGAATTCTTACAACTCAACAATAAAAAGACAACTAATTAAAGAATGGGCAAAGGATTTGAATTGATATTTCTCCAAAAAAGACAAACAAATGGTCAATAAGCACATGAAAAGATGTTCAACATCATTAATCAGCAAATGAAAATCAAAACCACAATAAGATATCATTTCAGTCCCACTAGGATGGCTATAATCAAAAAGGTGGACAGTAACAAGTATTGGCAAGGATATGAAGAAACTGGAACACTCATAAACAGCTGATAAGATATAAAGTGGTACAGACAGTTTGGAAATCAGTTTGGCAATTCCTCAAAAGTTAAATATAGAGTACCATATGACCCAATATTTTCCTTCCTAGATTTATCCTGAAGAGAACTGAAAACTTATGCCCACAAAAAACTTGTACACAAATGTTCACAGTAGCATTATTCATAATGGCTAAAAAGTGGAAACACCCCAACTGCCCATCAACTAATGAATCTACAAACAAAATGTGACATACCCATACGATAGGCTATAAAAATAAATGAAGTGCTGATACACTCTACAACATGCATGAACATTGGAAATATTAGGTTAACTTAAGGAAGCCAGACATAAAAGGCTATACGTTATTCCATTTATGTGAAGTGTCCAGAATAGGCAAAACTATAAAGATATAAAGTAGTCAAGTAGTTTTCTGGTGTTGGGGAAATGGAGACTGGGGAGTGTACGCTGAGTACAAGGTTTCCTTTTGGGGTGATGAAAATGTTCTAAAATTAGATAATGGTGACAACTGCACAACTCTACAAATATGCTAAAAAACCACTGAATTATACACTTCAAAAGGGTAAATTTATATCTCAATAAAACTGTTATTTTTTAAACGTCTGGCATACAGTAGGCATTTAATAAATGTTGGTTGGTTTCATTCCCATCAGCCTAAATTTAGATAACAGAGCTGAGGCTACTTCCTGCCCAGGGTTTAACAACTTTTACCCCCCTTCAGCCTTGGCAGTGATCAGGTGGGATAGCCTGAGGGTTGCCAGGGAAGGAAATTGGAAACAGCTGTCCATACCTTTGGGCTGGGAAGAGGAGCTGTGATAAAGAATGGGGAATCCAAAGTTAGGGAACAGAGGCAGATTCTCTCATCAGAGGCCATTCTAGACAATAAACTTGGGAGGAGGGTGGAAAATAAAAGTTGAGACAAGAGACCACTGGCTTGTGATCTGGAGGCACCTTAATTCAATTAGCAGCTTCCTATATCCCCTTCTGTGAATTTCATTTGGCTGCTAGCTTTTTTATCGGAATATAGTTGATTTACAATGTTGTGTTAGTTTCTGCCATATAGCAAAGTGAGTCAGTTATACATATACATACATCTGCTCTTTTTAAGATTCTTTTTCCATATACGCCATTACAGAATATTGAGTAGAGTTCCCTGCGCTATACAGTAAGTTCTTATTAGTTATGTATTTTATATATAGTAGTGTGTATATGTCAATCCCAATCTCCCAATTCATCCCCCCCATATATACAATGGAATATTACTTAGCCATAAAAAAGAATGAAATAATGCCATTTGCAGCAACATGGATGGACCTAGAGATGGTCATACTGGTTGAAATAGAAAGACAAATATCATATGATATCACTTACATGTGGAATCTAAAAAAATGGTACAAATGAACTTATTTACAAAACAGAAATAGAGTCACAGATCTAGAAAACAAACTTATGCTTGATTTCTTATAGAGAAGGCAGGTATCCCACTACTTATAATCACAGTGGACCGAGTCATTTTCCTGCCAGGAAACTATATCATTTTTCCTATTTTATTGAGGTATACTTGACATATAACATTGTATTTGTTTTAGGTGTACAACAAGGTAATTTGATATATGTACTATTGCAAAATGATCATCTGTTAAGTTTAGTTAACATCCATCAACTCACATACATTTTTTTCTTGTGATGAGAACTTTTAATATCTAATCTCTTAGCAACTTTCAAATATACAATACAGTTTTATTAACTATAGTCACCATACTGAACATTACATCCCCAGAACTTATTTATTTTATATTTTAGGCAAATAATTATATTACTAAGCATGGCAATGAAGTACAACAAATGAGAGCTGAATTTCTAAAATATCGGGCCCCACAACCTGGATATGAGTGAAAAAGTGTTGAAATGTATTGTGTTGTATTAGCAACAGGTAAACCAGAACTGCCTAAATCTTCATTTGACTCGATCTTTTATGCAGATAAAGAATACTATGTATTTATTCATTTAATCAATAATATTAAACAACTTCTTGTGGGAAGAGAACTAAAATGTAATAAGAATTGACTGGTTACTGGGCACTGCATTAAGCACTGTCACAAGCGTGATCCAGAAAAACAAAGCCTAAGAGAGAGCCTTTGAATCTTAGGATGGACAAGAGTGGCCTTCGAAAAGTAGTTTCACTGGAGACATGAACCAGAGTTGGGAGGACTAGAGTGAGTGGCAGTGAAAAAGTGAAAGCAGTAATATGTGTGGGCTCCTTTTCCAAGTTCACCACTAAAGGAAAGGATAGATGAGACAGCTTGAGGAAGAGGCAGGGTAAAATAAAATTATAGTAACCTATTTTTCTGATTATATAATGAGGGCCCAATGTAGATAGTGTGGAAGAAGAGGGAAGTATAACAAAAAAATAAAATGGTTTATGATCTTTAAACAAATCTACATTTTCTGCATAAATTCATATCAAAGAAACCTGGACACTAAATTTAAAAGCTAGTATACAATTTAGATTTCTAACTAATCAAAGTATATTTCTATCAAGGATAAATAAAGAAGGAAAGGTCAAAAAGTGGCTTTTCTTTTAAGGCAGACATTTAATTTGAAGGAAAGGTATGAAAGTGACTGAAGCCGCTTGGTACTGCTTTGAGATTATTTTCCTTATTGATAACAAGAAACTTGTTGACAGAAGGAGATCTAGAAACTCAGAATAAAAACAGAGTGGCACTCCTGGGGATGCAATGTACAGCATGGTGACTACAGTTAATAATACTGTCTTGTATGCTTCAAAGTTGTAAGACAGTAGATCTTTAAAGTTCTTATCACAAGAAAAAAAATCTGTTAATTATGTGTGGTGATGGGTGTTAACTAGACTTATTATGGTGATCATTTTTGCAATAAATACATCTATCGAATAATTATGTTGTACACCTGAAACTAATATAATGTTATAGGTAAATTATATCTCAATGTAAGAAACAATAAAATAAAATAAACATATAGGAGCAAACAAAAATTATATTCCCATTTAATAATCGAAATTAGAAACTTCATTTATATTTTAGGCTTCTCCTCTCTATATCTGGCTCAGATTTGCTGCACCCAAAGCAGCCTGCAGTCAGAGAAGCCAGAAGTCAGGAAAGGGAGTATGATCCATTTATTTTCCTTTTCATTGCATTTCTACTGCTCCTCCCATAGTTTTATTACTCTCCAAAGCTGGAGTGCAGAGGGAGAGGAGAGGAAAGCAGGACAGGAAAATTCTTACTTAACTGATGCTGATGCTGGATGCTATTGGCTCCTTTTAGGCTTGGCAGATGTTTAAATCTGGCTCTTTCTCTCTTAGATGATGTTTGGGTTATTTTGCAAACCCTATCACCATCACCACCACTCTGCATATGTCCAATCCATCTCTATTCCAGCTAGTCATTTGTGATTTCTTCCATACCCTGAGGGTTCTGTGGGTCCACTTCTGGCCTACTTCTACTGAGGCTTCCTCCTGGGCAGGAACTAAGATAACCCCAGACTGACTCTCTGTCACATTATCCACCCTGATCTGGTCCATGGGAAACCTCACAACTCTTGTTGTGACAGACTCTGAAGGGCACTGACTTCCCAACTGCAGCCATTGATGACTTCCTCTTAAGCCCTCATTTTTTAGATTTTTCAAGCATTATTCTGACACCGGTCTTCTGAATCCCCCAAACGCCAGGGAGCACATATTAAGCTCTTTCAGTGGTTTCCCTAAGTTCCTCTTTCTTGCCTTGATGTGAAGGGGAAGCACCCAGACGCTCAGGTTCTTCCCACCATGCATGGTATAACCATACTTATAAATTTATATAAAATTACATGTGCATATATTAAAAGTTTTAAATAAAAAAGAAATAAGGCATTTAAAGAGCCAAGCACAGTGCTAGGAAGATGGTAAGTACTGAATGAATGTTAGCTATTATTGCTAAATATTAGTTTTCCTGAAAGGTCATCTATATGATTGTTAAGAAACAGAAAAAAAAAGCGTGATTTCTTAATTGCCTAGCTAAGTACACACCAGTAAATCGATTCCCATTATTAAAACAAATATAGTTAGAAATGTGAAGGACTATCTCGTGTCCCATATATATATGGTATATGTTTACAACAAAGATGGTATGACATAGTTAAATGAGATCAGTACATCTCCCAAGGCAAAGGAAGTGTTATCAAAACATGAGATTTCCCTGATGGCGCAGTGGATAAGACTCCACACTCCCAATGCAGGGGGCCCGGGTTCGATCCCTGGTCAGGGAACTAGATCCCACATGCATGCTGCAACTAAGAGTTTGTATGCCACAACTAAGGACCCTGTGTGCCACAACTAAGGACCCTGCCTGCTGCAACTAAGATAAATAAATATTTTTTTAAAAAATGAAACACTATGAAAGAAAAACTAAACATACATGGCACAGCATATTGAACATTGTTAGGATCTTAAAAAAAATAAACAGCGTGGCATGATCAATAGAGCAATTTTGGTGCCATCTAAATTTTTTTTTGTAAATGAGGTGGAATATAAATGAAATAAATTATAGTAGCTATAATTGTTCCTTGCAGATCACACAATCAACATGGCAGAGGCAATTTGGTGGGTCCTTAAAATGGCTAAAATGATCAAATTGCCTCTGCTGTGTTCTTGTTATTTGGGGCAGCCAGACTTAACCAGAGACACTCATGCATTCCATATTCATGCCTTCATTCATTCAAAAAATATGCACCTACTATGTGCAAAGTGTTCTCTTAGAGCCTGCATTGGATATAAAGAACTATAATACAGTAATTTGCCTTAAGGCATGCACTGTCTAGTTGAAGAAGGTAAACAAAGCGTGCTGTCTTTCAATTTAGAAATTTTGTGGCAAACTAAGCTAGCTAGGTAGAGTGTTAGGTACTTGTCATTAGGAGAAACATTTGCTGTTACTGTCAAATTCCATATATATTTTCAAATTCAAGGTGTCTATTTTCAAGTTTGTTGTTGGGTACTAAAAGATACATATGGTGAAAAATTATTCAAAAGAGTATTTGTTTTTAAATATTGTGTATATGTGCATTTCTTACATACCAGGACACAAGAAATGCCCTAATCTTCAAAGACACTAGTTTTTACTTCATTAGCTTATTATTTCACTTCCTTCTCCAATTTACCTCTACGTCCATGGCATGCAGTATATCGAATTTGGTAGGGATATTCTAAGCCAACATAATACTTGGCCAGATATCATTCCCTGTTCTCTTTACAGAATTTCTGCAGTATTTTCTCAATGTTTTTTTTCCTATGACATAATCTCTCTTCCTTTTTTTGTTGTTGTTTCCCAATAGGAATCTAAATTTGTAACCTAATAGGGATCTAAAAATCCTTGCTTCAGCAGCTTCTAATCTGCTACTGAATTCTTCCCAGACCCATGATTTAACATCTGGGTTCAATAATCTAATCTTCCAATGAGGACTAGAGCTCAGCTTTACTTGCTTCTTTCAACCTGGGAAAGCAACTCAAAAAAAAAAAAAATTGAACTCATCAGCTTCCTGATTTGAGATTTTTGTAATATAGCTTCATTATTTTGACATGAATTCCCTAGACATCAGACTCACCCATATTCAAATTTAAGGGCAAAAACATCCCAAAGACAAACAAAAATTCCTTTTGGATTGCTCAACCTCTACTTCTCCCGATGCAGATAACTGAGTTGACAGTATATTTTACACAATGAAAAGTGTAAAAGGACCTTTGGCTAGCAATTAGCTTTTTATATAACTTTGAGATATCGTAGGCCAAAGAGATAGCATACAGACTTGTTAATAATTCTTTTTAACGTTACATTTAAAATAACTTTAAAATTGGGTCATAATGAGTGATTCTTGAAAAATCCCCAGTTATTTCAATTGCCTAGCTTTAAATAATGCTGAAACACAATGGCTTCATCTTGAAAATTTGACAACCAAATTGATACTAATTAAAGCCATGTGTGCAATTTTCCTAGGGCTTTAAAACAAAATGGAATTTGAAACTCAGTGACAAACTAGAATGACTGTCACAAAATTAGATAATTAGAAGATTTTAAAAGAACACATGTAATACAGTAGATAGCAGGTAGCTCTACAAAATACTATATGGAATGTAATTTATGTGAATTTTTAAAAGGTATAATACCGGAGTGCATTTAGCAGTACTTACACTTGTATGAGCTTGACCCTGAGGTATACTGGGGCTGAATGCAGGATGGGACAGGAGGAGGAACAGATTCACCTATAAGTTGGGTCATGGGGCTGCAAGCTAGTGTTCATATGGCAAATTCCTCACTGATTCAGACTGGCATTGAAAGCTGGTCCATTCCAGTGGGCAAGGGTATAGAGATTAGAAAATAATGAAGTCAGAAGAGGTAGTGGTTCGGGGTTTCAGCAGCAGAAGTCTAACAAAGCCTTAGTTTATGGAGCACAGGATTCAGCACCTCAAGAGTGGGCTGTTAGGGTCCCATTCACATGGATTTGGTTCAGGGCTCCTGTTCCAAAGGGGAACTTGAGTTCTGAACAGTTAACTGAGATAGAAATTCAGTCAAATGGCCTGGAAGAGCATAGAAGGAGGAGCAGAGCCTGGGCTTCGGGCTATATGAGAAGCCAGGGCTCTTCCCAGGCACAAAAAACCCAGGCTTAAAGCAGTAAGATGAATCCCATATTCCAACGACTCTGGTTTGAATCTGATTTTAAACACTGCCTGTTAGGATCAAAGATAAAAGCAATGGCTGCAAGACAGTCAGGAATCTGGTTTAGCTGAATGTCAGGCTGAGGGTATTGGTGCCTTCAAAAGAGCAGGGCTAGTGAAGGCAGAGGCTATAAAAGCTCAGTCCTCAAGAAATGATTCGTGATGTAGAAAGGATGGAAACCCAAAAAGGAATGGTTTGTACGTGTATACATTCAAAAAAGGATGCTGATTAACTTGTACATCCAGTTAGGATACCAGAGTGGTGTCTCCTTAATACTTGGTGAGAAGTTTGTTTTTTTTTTTTTTTTTTGTGGTATGCGGGCCTCTCACTGTTGTGGCCTCTCCCGTTGTGGAGCACAGGCTCCGGACGCGCAGGCCTAGTGGCCATGGCTCACGGGCTTAGTTGCTCCGCGGCATGTGGGATCTTCCCGGACCAGGGCACGAACCCGTGTCTCCTGCATCGGCAGGCGGATTCTCAACCACTGCGCCACCAGGGAAGCCCGAGAAGTTTTTTAAACCCGGAATGTTATGAGAGATAATAGTAATGGCTACATTTACTGAGCACCTCTATTGGGCCAAGCACTTTTCATAAATTATCTATAATGCTCTCAATAACTGACAAGGTACTTAGACTTACTAGTATTTTACAGATACGAAACTAACACTCAGAGAGGTACAGTAAAGGGTCCCCAGCCACTCAACTAATAAGGTGCTGCACTGGGTCTGGTTCCAGTAAAGCAGTTGAGAAAAAATAGGCTTATCTTATGGAATAAAATACGTACAGTTTATTACTAGTTAACTTAAGCAAAAAAAAAAAAAAAAAAAAAAAAAAACTTCACTTACGTGTATAGTTCAGCTTACTTTAATATATGTATAGCAAAATGAAAATAAAACACAGGCTTTGTTACTGTGATGATCTAATGCTAACTGGCCCTTCCTCATTCAGATATTAGTGAAATCTTTAGATAATGTCTACGTTTCTCAATCTGTGTCTTGGTTTCTTAGTGTCCGCCTTTTTACTCTCCCAATTGGTCTACCAATTGGGATGTATTGGTAGATGTATTACCCCAGTTACTAAACTAATCCTAAGTGAAAAAGAACTTGTGTTTAATCTGCTAGTATTCAAATTCCAACTTAAATTTCCTTCATATCTTTGGGTCACAGTCATAGAGCCTCCTCCCAGCTCCCAATATCAACTAACACCTGACGCAGGGAAAACTAAGGTATGAGGTGATATTATTATCTAGGATAATAAAACTTTGGAAGAAAATTACCACAGATCTTTAAAAATCATAAAGACAATGCTATGGATGCCCTACTACATCTATTCACAAAGAAGTTTCAATGTAAAGAAACATTTTAACATTAGAAACTCAATTTCAGAGATAAAAATATATAGTACAGGAGTTGTATCTGTGCATCAGATAAAGAAGGATTCAATACTGATTTCCAAGCAAAATAATATCAGATGTGTCAACAAAAGCATACATTGGGCATCTGAAGGGAGGAGGAGGGTGAAGGTTAGGGATGAGAGGGGAATATCTGTCCCTGATGCAAGAAAGAGAAGAAAGGAAAAGAAGCAGCATCAACAATAGTCTGAATGGAAAAGCAGACTTTGGTCATGGCAGGGCAGATGCCAGGTCCCAGAAAATGCTGCTGAAACTAAACATCTCTTTGTCAGTCCACCCGACCAGCCCCCCTGCCTCCCAACTCCAACCACATGTACTGATGGGCGGCACTCACTTGGCCCTAGTGATGGTTCCAGAGTTGGAGATGAGACGCCAAGCCAAGTATGAGAGTTTAACCAACTGAACACTTAGGAGGAACAGTGTCCACACAAGACCGCCATCACTTAGGACACCAGTTGCAAATGTGGGGCATTCCCCAAACCACGCTCAGTTTTGATAATTCGCTAGAAGGACTCAGTATGCACTGAAAGCTGCTACACTCACAGTTAGGGGTTATTACAGGGATTAAAATCAGTCAAGGGAAGAGATGCATGCATAGGGCAGAGTCCAGGATGGGTCCAAATACAGAGCTCCTGGTTGTCCTCTTCATATGGAGCCATGGACAGTGTTAACTCCTTATGGCCATGTTATGTGACAATATGCATGGCCAGCCAAGGAAGCAAACCCCAATCTTTGGTGTTTAGAGTTTTTACTGGGCCTCCATCACACACTGTCTACGTGGCTGACCTTCACTCTCCAGCCCTTCTGGGAGGTTGGGCTGATATCTTTAGTCTCCAGTCCCTTCTGGCGACAAAACTGATACCTCACGGCCCAAAGCCCCCATCATAAATCACATTTTTAGACGGATAACTAGTGGGCCAAAACCCTCAGGCAATGATACTCCAATCAGGCAGGACACTCCAACAGCCTAGAGATCACCTCCCTGTAGTTGAGGGAAAGGCCAGACCACTCTCTGCATAAGGTTAATTTTCTACTGCATACCAGGCCAACCAGAATTCTTCCCCAGGAATTTTCTTTTGGAGATAGAGAAGAGGGGACTTTGTTAGTCAGGATCCCTAGAAACATAGCAAAGACCCTTGTGTAAGTGATTTACTGAAGGAGTGTTCTCAGCAGAAAGTATCAGGATGTAAGGGAAGCACGATAGTACAGGGGAAGATGCCAAGCAAAGAAATGGTTTCAGCTGAAGTCTAGCCATAGACCAGGGGCATGACAGTGATAGCACCTCAGACCTGACCCACCTTGAGAAGAGGCTTTCTATCTCCAAAGCAGTCAGCCATTGGCTTTGGGCCACCATGGGGGAGGGGAGGCATTATTTCCCAGGCATTACTGGGTGAAGCAGCAACTAGTGTCCCAAGGCAATTCTCCAGAGCTGGGTGCAGCTATGAGCCAGTATCAATAGGCACACTGGCAGCAGCTCAAGGACAGATGCACTGACCTGGAAAAGCAGGTATGGGTGGGCCACCAATAGCAAGGACTGTGTAGTCCACACCTTGTACTGCTCACGTCAGTGTGCTGTCACAGTGAGTTCACTCCACCCAGTCATGGCTTCTCCAGCATTCTGGAGCATTCATTTCCCCAGAAAGGAAGGTCAATGGGACAGACTTTAGCCCTCTGCTGCCACATTTGATCACAAGGCCAGATACTCATCATCTTGCTCCTCTGCTGCTCATTCTAGATTCTCCCCTCCACCGGCAAGGGTTTCCACTGAATTAGGTTTGCCTGGTGTAGTATCTCAGACCCTCATTGTGAGCAGGGCTAAGGCCCTTCTCAGGCTATGATTGCTATTTTCATCTATTTACAGTTAAAATCAGGCAGGAGAATAATAGATGCCACAGCAGATCACTTGAATAGCTAACCCATTACCCCCTGCTCCTTTAGAGAGCAACAGTTCTACCTCTTCATAATGATGAAGGTTATTACCCTTGCCAGTGTGGTAGGTACTTTCTTTGCCTACCAACTGCTGTAGAGGGGACAAGGATCCCAAAGTGACCAGGAAGTAGCTATAGCTTTAGGTTTAGAGGTACTCCATGTTCCTTGGTGGAAGGACCCACCCCCCCTGAAAATTCAGAACTCTCAACCCTCAGATTCTAAACCTGAAAGGATAGGAAGACAAATTCTCCAAGTGGGTCATTGAGAGTGATGCTGCTGAGTAGGGATACTACTATTTCTACGCCTTAGATCCTTAAGTGATGTATTCTAACTACCTGAGACATAGCTCCATATAATAATCATCACTTTAGTATGTACACAACATTCTAAAGAACAGTGCTCCTTTCTCTCGGGAGTCATCTCCCAGCTAGCACCTCAGCAAAAGCTTCAAAAAGCCATTCCACCACATTATCAGGCTGACAGCTCCTAGGTCATGCTATATGTGGTAGGACCAGTGGATTCTATATTTAAACGCAAGTTGTCTCTTCTTCTTTGCCATAAGATGGGTCCTTTGTTCTAAGGAGATATTATATGGGATCTTATGTCAGTTAATCAAAATCTATGAGCCGTCAAAGAATACAGTTAGATTAGGTTCTATAAACGAGAAAGGCACACCCATACCCAGAACGATCATAGTTAGAATGAATCTTTGCTCTTTCAAAGGTGGACATTATCTCATGTAATCAACCTGCCACCAAATGATTGCAAGGGAGACCAAATGGTCTCCTTACGGGAGTGTAAAGGCTCCTCTCATCCCAAGCAAAAAGAAGCATTGTTGGCTCTTCAGCAACATACCACACTCTATGGTCATGACCAAGGCCAATAGTATCCTTCTCCTGTTCAGACTTGCAACAGCTCTGACCCAGAAGACCTTTCGCATATGTATTTAGAAAAGTGTCTCAGTCCATGTTACAATTTGTATAAATAAAGAATTCTAAATTTATCTAAAGCTCCTAGGTGCATTAAAACTGTTTCCTTACTTGTAAATGGCTTCTATTCTCTTTCCACTTTGTTAGTTCTACTTTTGAATGCTCTTTGCTAGACAAAATGGAAGGAAAGTAGGAGTTACCAAGTCCTGTCTTCCTTAGTAAACACTGCTTAACCTGCTAAAACAGCTAAAGTGTGTCTTTTCAATCATTTTAATCCAATCGTCTAAACATCTTTTTTATAAATGGGAGATGGGGCACTTTTCATGTCTTTAGCATATCTTATCTATTGAACTCCAGCCTTCCAGTCTTAAACATTCACAGCACATTTTGTTGTCTTTGAATTATGTGACACTCCCTCTATTTTTTTTTTTTTTTAGATCATTTTAAAGCCTGAGCTTATCACAAAGTTCCCTATATAGCTAATTTTATTTCTTTGTATGCTGGTTATCTCACTTTCCCAATGATATAATTAATGATTGCATGGTGATAATTTTATAAAACTCTCATATACTTTGAACCATATTCTTTTATAGATATTCTAACCCTAGTATCAACCCTAGCATAACATACTAGATTATCCATAACATATGGATAATCTTGGCATGTGGCCAAGAACTCATGGATGCTGAAATCACTCGGGAGGTCAGAGTCTGTACTTAAAGTGAAATAAATTTTTGCCTTTGACAATCCCATTTTCAGTTCCAAAGCCAGAGGAACCATAGAGGACATGGTCTCTCTCTTCAGGGATTCCAATCGTACATTATCCTTGGGTCTTTGTTAGTCAGATTTAGGTCCATAGTGGTATTTCCTATTATTGTATGAGAATGTTTCCTCAGGTCTGGCATGCATCTTCACAAATCTCTTTCTTTTCATTAGATTCCACAAAAGTCCAAACTTAAGTTACTTTAAACACTGTCATGAATTCGATTTGGTGGTTTTCTTTATACTTTTCACATAAAATCATCCACCTCCCCCCGAAATCTTGTCCTCTTTAAAACTATAATATTTTCTGAAGAATAAATTCTTTGTTCCAGGCTATAAAATTCCAACATGATCAAAATACTCTGGAAATTCAGAGGTGGGGCAAACTGGAAAGAGTAATGGCTTTCTAAATCAAGAATGGGTTATAACCCATCTTTGCTTGAGATGGAATGAGGACATAGTTCAAGAAAACAGGAAGAACTGGAAACACTCAAGATGTGTTTAGAAGACAAATGAACTAGTTTATCTGGAAGGTTTCAAGAATCAGATGTGAGAGTTAAATCTGGAATGGAAAAGTGGAGAATTTACATGCCAAGCTAAGAATCAGGATAATATCCTGGAGTGAGAAGGAAGTCTTCAATGGTGTTTAGGAAGTGAATTGATGGCATTAAAACTTTATTTTGGGAAGATGTGTGATGCATTAAGCAGAACTATCAGAAGGAGAATTAATGACAGTAATGAAATTTTGAAGTTATTCAAGCATGAGGGAATAAGGCCTCATACTGATGGTAACAAAAATGGAAATAATGAATAGATGGAAGACCTATTTCAAAACACAGGGCTTGTTTGGCTGTTCCTAAAAAGGTTAACCATAGCATTACCATATGACCCAGCAACTCCACACCTAGGTATATATTCAAAAAAACTGAAAACAGGTGTTCAAACAAAAACTTGTACACATATGTTCATAGTAGCATTATTCATAGTAATCAAAAAGTGGAACCAACTCAAATGTTCAAATAATGAATGGATAAACAAAATGTGGTATACCTATACAATGGAATATTATTAGGCAAATAAAAGGGATGAAGTACTGATACATGCTATAACATGGATAAACTGTGAAGATATTATGCTAAGTAAAATAAGCCATATACAAAAGGACCAGTATTGTATGATCTCATTTATTTGAAATATTTGGAATAGGCAAATCTGTAGAGACAGAAAGCAAATTAGTGGTTACCAGGGACTGGGGTAAGGGGATGATGGGGAGTGACTATGTAATGAATACAGGGTTTCTTTTCAGGATGATGAAAATGTTCTGGAACTAGATAGTGATAATGGTTGCACACCATTGCGATTCTTAATTCCACTAAATTGTACATTTTTAAATGGTTAAAAAGGTCAATTTTACGTTATATGTATTTTACCACCAAAAAAAATCCCAGAAAACAAAAAACACAGGGCTTGCTAAATGATTGGAAATGTTAAGGAAAAGGGATGAGCCATGATATTATCATTTGAAGTATGGTTGACTGGGATACAGATGACACCATTATCTGAAAGAAGGAAATTAATTAGGGGACTTATTTAGGGGAAAACTATGTGGCAGGCCCCTCCCTAAATGGCAAGAGGGGAGGTCATGGGGGTCAACATTAGGTTTTCTTTAGCTGGCTTGTTTACTGTGAGTGGTTAAGCCTTATACCCAATAATACACAATGAAGGTGGAGCTGATGCCTGCTGATTTATGAAGGAGGAGACTTCCACCTAAATACTTCAGATACTGCCTCACCGACCGTGAAGGACAGGACATACCACACCGATTCCCCTTCATGGGAAGAGTTTGTAACTCCAGCTGCTGGAAGTGCTGTCAGCAGGCAGCCTTTAGCTGTCAGCGCTTATGGGGTCTGCCTCAGGCACAGATAGTGCCTAGCCCAAGGTCATGCTCTTTCCAGAGTGGCTCATAGCCATGACTTATTAACAGGGGAGTATAAAGGCCCTGCCAACTGGGCCCAATATAGGAAAACTCTGATGGGCTATTTTAGCTCCAGAGCTCCTCCCTCCCCTCCACAGCTATTGATCACAATGGCACTCCCTAATGAACAACCTGTACCCTAAACTCCAATTCAGTACGCTTCCCAGAAAGTCCAACCTGCAATAATTAGTGCCAGGAGTGGTCTAAAACACAGTTAGATAGGGATTTAGAGTTAGTTCATTCACTACCTGATGGGTAAAGAGGATGCCATCACTGACAGCAAATGAAGCACGGACAGCCTCTGGAGGCAGGGAGCTCTGCAATGGTCCAAATTTCCACTCGTGGTGAGCTGGGAAGGCATACCAGTGGAAAGAAATAACTTAGCTGGTCTGATGTATTAGACATTTGAGAAGTATGGATACATTAGTAACTACAAGGACAATGGAATTCCATAGGTAATGCTAAAGTGGATTGATGCTCTAGAAAAAGACAACAAAAGGCTGAGAGCATTAACACACAATTGAGAGTCAAATGGAAAACCAGGCTGCCCCTTAGCAGCATACAAAGTAGCTCTCCTTTCCTGAAGCAGGAGGGCATAGAAAACTGAGTAACAGGGCCAGAACTTAATTGTTAGAGTAGGTACTTTCCAAAAAAGTTCAACTTTCAAACAAGACAGGTCAAGACACTATTTGAGAAAGAATTGGGCCTTAACACTTAGAGTGGGGGAAGTCTGGGTTGATACCCTTGAAAATATCAAATTCTCAGATTTCCTGAAAGCTATCAGGCTACAGAAAGAGCCCAACCCTCCCTATTCAGAGCTACCATGCGTCTCTTGCTTTAAGAAAATGCAGATTTCTCTCTCCTGCCAGACAATATGTGCTCCTCTAAGAATCTGTAAGGTAGGCAGTTGGGGGATGATTCTGATGGGGGTCACAGCAAAACCCAGCTGGGGACATGTTGGGCCTAATAAGGACAGAAAGGAAATGCAGGAGCCAGCCAGCATGGGCTGGAAAGAGCTTGGGAAGTATGCCTGAGACTGTATTTTGGAGTGCTTGATCAAGAGGATTAGGACAAAAGATTGTAAAAGGGGTTATTTATTAAATCCTGAGATACAGG
The DNA here is from genome assembly GCF_026419965.1 of Kogia breviceps. NCBI lineage: Eukaryota > Metazoa > Chordata > Mammalia > Artiodactyla > Physeteridae > Kogia > Kogia breviceps. The sequence continues at coordinate 145,010,787 of NC_081312.1, forward strand.
ATTTAACAACTATAGCAAAGATCCCAAGAGGGAGTGTGAACTCACTAATTGGATAGCACATAGAAGCATGCAAAAAATGATGGTGCATAGTAAAGGAAGTCAAAATGCCAGAATCCCTGTGGCAGATGGAAAAGGGGATTGAAAGGCACAAGGAAATAAGCATCCTAGAGTAGATATACTATATCATACAAAGAACAAACCAAAAAAACCCCTCTAGTTATGTTCAATGGGAAGACCTGAAGGATACACAATTTACCAAGACCATACGGATGTGCTGGTGAGAGGAAGACAAACATCACCTGAAAACTTCAGTGTTGGTTCTCTTTTGTATGCCTGCACTCTTGATAGGAGAGACAATTAGATAACCAGGTTTACTCATGGCAATAGGCATGATAAGGTCCCAAAAAGATAGAGGACAGGTGGTAGTACTTAATGATCAGAAACCAGGTTGATGCAATTATTGTAATGAATGGCAAGTTCAGGCTGGGAACTGAGAGGAACTGACCCATGGAGAATTAATTATGGAGATGGTAGTATAATACAGTATCCCCAGCAACAAAACAGATGGACAAAACCAAATGCACTATTCAACTTGTACCATCAGAAGAGAGCAAGGTTAACTAATTAGGAGGCTGAGGACAATTGTCCCAACAAAACTTCATGATCGGAACTTCCCTGGTCCAGTGGTAGAGAATCCATCTTACAACACAGGGGACGCAGGTTCAATCCCTGGTCAGGGAACTGAGATCCCACATGCCGTGGGGCAACTAAGCCCGTGCGCCACAACTACTGAGCTCGGGCGCTCCAATGAGAGAGCCCACGTGCCACAAAACTACAGAGCCCATGTGCTCTGGAGCCTGCACGCCACAACTACGGAGCCCATGTGCCCTGGAGCCCATGAGCACAGCTAGAGAGAGAACCCACAAGCCACAACTAGAGAGAAGCCCACGTGCCACAACGAAAGATCTCACGCACCACAGTGAATGATCCCGCGTGAGGCAACTAAGACCCAACGCGGCCAAAAATAAATTTTAAAAAACCAAACAACTTCATGATCTTTTGCCCAGTTTCCAAAATTAAACCAGTTTTGTAGACCCAGAGGATGCCAACTCCTCAGAAGGAATAGCCCTCCAACAGCAGGGCAAATGTACATGGTAAAAATTTTTTCCCACTGGGACCTATGGACATTTACTCAGATACACATGTACTGGGAAAAGGGAACTGTCCAAATGTTTCAGAGATTGCTGAATATTGCTTTTAGACTTGGTAGTCATGTCTAAAAACAGCAGAGGTGCCAGCTGAGGATGACAAACATCTGGACTGAGACAAGCTGCAATTACAGGGCTGTAGTTCACCTCACTAACATTCCTCTTCTAAGTTTTCTCCCATAGGAGAGGCCCATCAGAATCCTAGATGAGCTTCCTTCCAGTCCTATTTTAAGAAGTAGATTTGAGCTGTGCAGAGGGTATATAGTGATAGACACAAAACTGTGATGCCCAGACCCCTGTTTAGAGAAGGACTTTGCTGCCCAGTCACTAGCTTTTTTGGACCCAGCTCTTAGCTCTTCAAGGATTGCCTCAGCTGCAGAAACATCCCTCACCCAAGGTCATAACCCTTCTCAATGGCACACATCCAATGACTGATTGACACTAAGAATAAAGGCCCCAGCATTTCCACCCCAAATAAAGCAACTCTGAAAATTAGCTCCAGAGCTCTCCCTGGCATTGGCAAAAATGTCATCAAGCCTGCATTACAGTTTGGCTTTTCTCTCTGCGCCTACCCGCTTCTTTTCTTCCCGCTACAGGTATTAATCCTGAGGGTATTCTGTAATAAACACCTTGCACTCTAAACTATAACTCAGAGTCTGCGTCCTGGAGGACCCAACCTACAGTAGTTACCTTCTCCAAATCAAATGGAATAGTATAGATATTTTACTGAGACAAGGGTTGAGTGGTTGGTGGTAGTAGAAAATGGGGTATTGGGTCCCTGGGTTTTAAAATTTGCTCCCTTTTCTATATAAAGTTTCACTCTCTAGACCTTCAGGTGGTCGCTAGAAGATCTACCCCTCTCACTTTGAAAATGTCCTTATCTTTAACCTGCTCTATTTCCATCTGCACATTCTGCAGTGTTTGCCTCTCCATTTCCTTGGAATCTGCCACCTGTCCCTACACAACTCATCAACTCCTAAACCCTTCTTGGGACCTGTTGTATATCTACTGCATGTACAAAGTCTATTTTGCATCACCCTCATGGGACTTAGTGGGGGAAAGGCAACCAAAGGAAACAGAAAGCTCATGCTGTCTGCTGTGCCATAAGTAAAAAGTCCTTTGTCTCTGTCCCAAGAGTCTTGTGTCTTCTGCCAGCATCCTTGAAAGTTTCAGGTTGACGTTTAGCATGCAGGTAAGGTTCGGTTTCAGATCCTTCACTGCTCTTCACACATTTTTTTAAAAAAAAAAATTTATTTATTTATTTATTATTGGCTACATTGGGTCTTCATTGCTGGGCATGGGGCTTTCTCTAGTTGCGGTGAGCAGGGGCTACTCTCCATTGCGGTGCGCGGTCTTCTCATTATGGTGGCTTCTCTTTGTTGTGGAGCATGGGCTCTAGGTGTGGGCTTCAGTAGTTGTGGCATGCAGGCTCAGTAGTTGTGGTGTGCAGGCTTCAGTAGCTATGGTTCGCGGGCTCTAGAGCGCAGGCTCAGTAGTTGTGGCGCATGGGCTTAGTTGCTCTGCAGCATGTGGGATCTTCCCAGACCAGGGCTCAAACCCGTGTCCCCTGCGTTGGCAGGCGGATTCTTAACCACTGCACCACCAGGGAAGTCCCACTGCTCTTCACACTTTTGTCCCATGAAAAGTTGGGAAAAGAATGGGAGCAGGAAGTTTCCACTCTACCTGTGGTTGGGATTCTTCTCATTAATCATAATCAAACACCCATCAACCTTGAAGTTTAATTTTTTTAACACATCTCTCTACACAAAAGATTTCTACTTCTCCTACTGGCATAACTTTGATTTAATTTATTACAAATGTAGGCCTTACATTAAAAGAACATAATATCCTCCTTGACCTGGGCTAAACTAACAAAACATTCTGACCTTAAGTAACAAGGGACACTCTGCTCATGTTGCTTTTCCCTTTTTCTCCCCTGATTAGAGGAAAAACAGTACAGAGGTAATTGTCCCAGCTGGCTCTCTCTGTCTCAGTGGGAATATAAGTGGTATGGTAATAAATAGGCCAAATTTGAGATGATAGTGGAATACCCAACTAGAAATTTCCAGTAAGCACTTGGATGGAACTTGAGGAAAATGTCAGATTTAGAGATAAAGACATAGTAATTTGAAAGTTAGTCACAAGCTTGTATAAGATATGCAACTTATTTTCTTTTTTTACATTTCAACTTACTTTCTGATCCTGACTTACTTTCTGACTCCATTCCACTGGGATGACGGGAAAGTTGATCTCAGCCATTCTTAAGGATGCCCTTCTCCCTGGGTTGTACCATAACTTCAAGGTCTTATACAGTGCCAGGGCATGGAGGGGAACTTATACAGTTCCCACTGGGAGTCCATTGTCCTGTTTCCATGGACCCTCCAATTCTAGAAGATCTCTGCTGCTTTTGTGCCAATTTAGTGCCTGGGAATCTTTTTCAGACTGCCTATGTTCCATCTGTCTAGATGCTCCAAGAGCCATTTCTCTCTAGCTGCTTTCTTTCTCTGTACTGTCTCCCTGGTGGCATAGCTGAAAGCAGTACCCCAATGTCTAAGCTCAGTACCTCATCTTTTCATTCCTGCCTCTGAGAGAATATCTGTATAGTCTGAGATAGATCTTTGTTCTTTCATGTCTCTTCTGAGACATGCCATTTATGCCTAGGAATTTTATCCCCACTTCCTTTTAATTTCCCCTTTAAGTTTTTTTAAGGTCTCACACTTTTGGGATGCAAAATCCAAGGAGACTTGGTCAATTTCTGCTTTCCCTTCTGCTGCATGCCTTCTTCTAGGCAATGATCACAGGGCTACGTGCTTGCATGAGAAGTAAGCAGAAGGGAAATACAGAGATTAAAAACCCCATAGATTCATATCTCACAGCCACACAGTTTTGATCATGAGCTAAAGGTGAAGGCATTAAAATTAATTAAATATTTTTTATTCTATTCATCAAAATCATTTGGTCTATCTTGCACTTTAAATCACACGTCTGCCATTAAACTAGCCAAAGTGTTTCAAACTCCGGTGATTTCATTTTCTTCTGAACTCAAGAGAAATAATTATCACTAGATTCATTCTATTGGTAATGACCATGTACTATCTTGTAACTTATCTTGCTCTTTGGATATCATGAGGTTTTGCCCATAATTGTTTTAAATTGCAAAACTATTATGTTTTCATTATAAAGAATTCGTTTGGGTATTTAATTTTGTGTGATGGCAGGTAAGTATTTGAACTAATGCTTTTACTGAAAACACCAAAAAATGCTGAATATAATATATATGTTTTAATTAAGAGCACTAAAAAACTGACAAGATCATAAGGAACTACCAGGCCAAAATCCAAGGGAAAGCCGAAATCCAGAGAGAGAAGTCACAGTACCAAAGCTACTTTTGGCCTGAGGGTTTTGTTATTCCTGGAAAACTTGAATTTGGTTTGGAAAACTTGCAGGGTAGTGGGGACAGATGTCAAATCCTAAGTGGGAGGCGGGGAGTCTGTAGAAGATTTAGTCAAATTAAACCGAGGCCATAAAACGTTACACTCTCAAGATAGAGATGAAACAAGTAAATCTGCTCTAATTCCCACTTCTGGGGGACTGCAAAGAATCTTGCTTTGGTTCTGGAAGAAGAAGAAGGAGAAGAGGAAGGAGGAGAAGGCGGAGGGGGAGCGGAAGGGGGAAGGAAGAAGAGAAAAAAGAAGGGATTAAAACCTTCTCTAAGAATTTGTGACTACACAGTGTATCCTTCCATGGATGTGCAGCCTGGATTAATATCACATGACGATCAATAAAACCTCAATCCATGAACTTGTTTTGAGAGATGGTTCTGGACTGGAGCCTGGCAGAAGCAAACACAAATACTCTCTGAAGAAGGGTAGGCAGAATAATGCCTCCTCCCCCAGAACAAAAGGTGTCCATGTTCTAATCTGTGGTGCCTGTGAATGTTACCTTACTTGGTAAAAGGGACAATGCAGATGTGATTAAATTAAGAATCTTGAGCTAGGAGCTTATCCTGGATTATCCAGGTAGGCCCAATGTAATCATAAGGCTCCTTATAAGAAAGAGGTAGGAGGATCAGAGTCAGGAGTAGGAGATGTGGTGATGGAAGGAGAGTTTGAAGTGATGCAAAGAAAGAGACAGAAGCCAAAGACTGCAGGCAGCCTCAGAAACTAAAAAAAAGGAAAAGAAACAGATTCTTCCCTAGAGTCTCCAGGAAGAATGCAGCCCTGCTGACACCTTGATTTTAGACTTCAGAACTGTAAAAGAATAAAATGTGTTATTTTAAGGTATGAAATTTGTGGTTGTTATAGTAGCAATAGGAAATTTTTACAGGTGCCTTAATTATAGGTCCCAAAGAATCCCCATCAATGATTTTCAAGAACAATGAGCCATACACAGTAAAAATACCAAGCATAGAAAAATGCATTTCCAAGCTATAGATGATATTGCAACAATTAACTTTAAACACATAGTTTGGGAACAAATCTAAGACATAAACTTGTCTATAAAATAAATTTTCACTGCTAACTGAAATATCAACATAGAAAGTTTCTATCTCCATTTCAGATACAGCCAAAATTAGAGACCAGAATATTAGGTATCAACTTTTCTACAATTCCAAAGTGATACACTATACTTCTAAGTAAGACCTGCAAAAAAATTTGTCAAATCTGTCATTGTTTTTGGTGGTGGTAGTGTCTCTAACTTCTAATATATTCTCTGCACCACCATGTGGGTGGTGTCTATATTCCAAGAGTATTGTCCTGGTTGTGTCATCGTATTCATAAACATTTTTATTTCTATAGCATTTTATTGAACAGTATGTGAAAGGCTTTGGGCAGATGGATGGCAGTGCGGATTAGAGAAGGAGGAAAGTGTTCTATCAAATAAATTTGGAGATTTTGCCAATTATGATGCTTTCTTGGAAATTTCCCAACTATATAAGCATATAGATGACTTTTACAAATTCTAAAATCAGGAAACTGATTTTAGTATTAATTATTGTAATTGTTTGCAAATGCATTTGATGAAGAAAAATTTTTAATGAAATCTATTTATATACAAGCTTGTAACATAAATAAAAATTCTTCTCAAAAAAAAAAAAAGAAAAATTCAAAGTACAATGAATGAAAACCAGCAGAAACAGCATAATAAATAGAGGTACAAAGTATTCGGATATAAGAACTATCAGACATAAATCTTAAAACCCTCTATTCCTTCTGTGTTTGAAGAAAGGAAAGTTTGGAATTTTTTCTAGAGAATAGGTATAAAATAGACCGCAAATGACCAATTAGAAATTGCAAGAAAGAAAAAAATACATACTAACCACAATAAAAAATGTAATGGATGTGCTTATCAGCCAATTCTAGCTAGTGGAAGAAAAAAATAAATGAATCAAAAAATAAGTTAGAATAAATTATCCAGGGACTCCCCTGGTGGTGCAGTGGTTAAGAATCCACCTGCCAATGCAGGGGACACAGGTTTGAGCCCTGGTCCAGGAAGATCCCACATGCCGCAGAGCAACTTAGCCCATGTGCCACAACTACAGAAGTCCCCCTGCCTAGAGCCCATGCTCCGCAACAAGACAAGCCACCACAATAAGAAGCACACACACCGCAATGAAGAGTAGCCCCCACTCGCTGCAACTAGAGAAAGCCCGCACGCAGCAAGGAAGACCCGACACAGCCAAAAATAAATAAAATAAATTTTAAAAAATTATCCAGAATGCAGCATATAAGATAAAAAAACATAAAATTTTGAATGAAACATTAAAAAACACGGGGATAGAGTGACAAGGTCTAATAAACATTTATCAGAATTCCAGGAGAAAGGAAAGAGAGGGTGGACAGAGGCAAAATTTTAAAAAATCATGACCATGGCTAAGAATTTTCCAGAACTGATGAATGACAGCAATCTACAGAGTCAAATAGAATAAGATAAATAAAAAGAAATCACAATCTAGGTATATCATAGTGAAAATGCAGAACACCAAAGATAGAATCTTAAAGGAAGCTAGATGTGAAATATCACCTTAAAGATCAGCTGTTATACTTATGACTTATTTTTCAACAGTAACAATGGAAGCCAGAAGACAGTAGAATATCTTTAAATGTTGTTAAAGGAAATAATTGCCAACCTAGGCTTCCATGTACCAAGAGAAAACAGTTTTGAGACTAAAGGCAACTTCTAAAGGCTGTATTTCAGGTAAAAGGAAAGTAATCTCAAATAGAAGGTCTGAGATACAATAAGGAATAAAGAACAAAAATGGTGGACATAATAGGTAAATCTAAATGAGAAACAATAACATCTTGTGAAATTTTAAAAATTACAACATAGAATTTTAAAATTCAACAACATGTAAGTGGAGATGGGAAAATAATGTGTTCTAAGAAATTTGTATTGTGCTGGAGGAGAGCAAAGGTATTGATTACACTTTGATAAGTTAGGTATAAATTTTTAAATTTCTAGTGTCACTATTAAGAGAAGAGAAACTTGATGTATAAATTCCAAACTAGAAAAAAGTTTAAATAATATTAAATTTTTTAAGAAGTCAAAAAGAAGGCAAGAAAGGAGAGAGAAAGAAACAGAAAAGTGAGACAAGTAGAAATCACAGATAAAATGACAGATTTAAACCCAAATATGACAGGAATTGCCTGACATAGACTTCATGCTCTACAAAAAGAAAGATTCAGGCTGGATAAAATAACACAATATAACTGTATGACATTTACAAGAAACATGTCTAAAACAATAAATTTAAATTAAAAAATGGAAAAAGATATACCATGCAAATACTAAACTCCTTCCTAAAAACCTATTGTAGCTGTTGCTATGTTAATATCAAACAAATAAAATGCCGAGACAGAAAACATTACTGGAGATAAAAAAGATCATTTCATAATGAAAAAGGTACAACTGGCCAGGACGATATAAACCTTTTTAATTTGTATAATCCTAATAATATAGTCTCAAAATTTCTAAAGGAAAAATTTGCCAAACAACAGGCACACAAAAATAAGTATATAGAAGACTTGAATAAAATAAAGAAAATTGACCTAAACCAAGGATTAATGTAAAACACACACTTTTTTTCCCACGTGCACATGAAACATTAAGTCTCAACAAATCTAATATGGTTAAAATTATATAGAATTGTTTTAATTAATAGATTTTATTTTTTTGAGTCATTTTAGGTTTACAGAAAAACTGAGTGGAAAGTAGAGACTTCCCATAAACTCCCTCAGCCTACTCCCTCACCACCCAGTTTCTGCTATTACTAACTTTTTTTAAAAAATCAACACATCCATCACCCCACAGCTGTCATTTTTTTGTGTAGTCCTATTATTTTAGAGGATATGAATGGTTTTGGTTTTATTAAATGCCCTTTTGGCATCTGTTGAGATGACTGTGATTTATTTATACAAAGACTGTGACTTATTTATACAATGTATCACAGGAAAAGTTTCCTAATGTTGAATCTTGATTTCTTTCCTGGGATAAATCTCTTTGGTCTGGGAGATTAAAAATACAATTGTTGCTTTCTCTTTCTCACATTCTGTTTAGCATTTTTTGCACCTACATGAATGAGAAGGATTAGTAACAATGATTTGAGAGTGGTAACTTAGAATGAGAGAACATCAACATTTAAAGGAGCAGGTAGTCTCTCAACTTAAGCCAGAAATGCCTTTTATTATAAATGAAAACCAACTGATAATCTGAAAAAAAAGTATCCTGTGAATTTGATTAGCATGAACCCATATCATCTCATCATCTGTGGATGAATCAAATTACTCAATCTGTAGTTCTTAGGGGGGAAATACTGTACTGGGGTAGAAGTATAAAGCATCATAGCCATGAAAACTGCCTGCATGCAGTCGGCCACACCAATTCTCACAAGTTCCTAGGTCAAAGACCTTATTTTCAAAGGGCAAAAATATTACAAAATTACTTCATTATATAGATACCACAGTTTTCTTTTGCTTTTCAGTTATTTTGACTACCTGAGGATTTAAACCCATATACTAACCTCTGTTAACTAATATCTTTTGGGGAATTTTCTTTTCATTTGCCTTAAAAGGGTTCTATTTTTCCCTTTCCCATTCTGTGACACAAATATCTTTAAAGGCTTATTAAGCATTTAGGAACCCTTATATTCAGAAACACCAGCACAGTAATGCTGAAGGTAATATGCAAGTAACTCAGATGTCATTTAACCTGTTCAGTGCAGTTCAGTGCAAGTTTTCTATCACACACACAATAACTTTCTTACCAATCATTAAAAAAAAAATCCATGGAGTACCTCTGAACTCAAAATAATCAAACATAAATCAAATTAAGTCCTTCTGAAGCTATAAAGGACAACTTTGTTTTGGTTTCTGGTTTAACTCACTGACTGATACCCCAACACAAAACTTTGGTTGAAATTACTTCAGCAGATCTATGACAAGCATTAGTTATTCATGTGGCTTTGCAATAATGTTGGTTTTTCTAATTAATGTTCACTCTTAGGCATAAAATCTGCATTGAGAATTTAAATGATTCAGCCAGGAACTGACAAAAGTGGAAATCATTCCCAGCTCCGATGATTCTGTTACATCTCTCTTCAGATAACTTTATTCAGAACAACAGCGCTATGAAATTTAAAATATCCTAATGGAGTTATGTTCTTTTGTATCTTTCTTGTGGACAATGTTTCTTTTTCTTATAAATCTACTAGAAAATGGTTAAAGTAGGCATAACCTTGCTTTTATTTGTAGCAGCCACAATCATACATTATTTAACTTGGCTCATGTAATTTATTCCTTATGCACAGAAATTACATCTATCATTACCACCCCCCCATCTTTGCCTTTGGGTAGAATATTCAGAAGATAAAAGGGGGTTATTTATCCCTTCTGGTAAAATTATTCCTGCATAAGAACATGTGTATTTTCAAGACTTACACAATGTGAGGATTTAACAATAAAATAAATAACATCCTTCATCTCCCTAACACCAAAGGTAATTCCCACAAAGCCAGCTAAAGTTGTTAGTAAGGATCATAGGGAGGAAATGCCTCCAAATTATCTCTCAATTTTTATAGCACATTTCTGCTTTTCTGTACACAAATTTAATATTTCAGAGACATCTGCTTCATGTTAATATAATTACATTAAGAAAAATGTTCTGTTATTTGTAAATAAAGCAAAAGAATAAGTACATACCTTTTTCATGTGTTGACTGAAAAAAAATGCACCACTAAAAGTTGAGAATTATGTTTTATTCAGCAGACTTACTGAGAACTTCAGCCCAGGATACAGCCTCTCAGATAGTTCTGAGGGACTGTTCCAAAGAGGAAAGGGAGGAGCCAGGATATATAGGAATTTTTGCACAAAAAAACCCCCCTCAAAACCCAGGTAGTCTAACATCAAAAGACTGCTGCTAATCGAAGAAAAAACAGACATCTCAAGTTAATGATTTTAGCACTTTTCTAGGTGGACTCCCAACCACTGTGCCACCAGGGAAGCCCCTAAGCTTTTATCTTAAGAAAGTAGAAAACTTATATGAACAGACCAAGGAGCTAGTATAACAAAAACAAAACAGAAAAAAACAAAGGTGGAGGATATTTCCAATATGGTTTCGAGATGTATTACAAATAATCAAATAATCAAGATTGTGATATTGGTGAAAGAACAGACACATAGATCAATGGAACCAAGTAATCCAAAAATAGAACCATAGCTAACTGGTTTTCAACAAAATTGCAAAGGCAATTCAATAAAGAAAGGATGTCATACTTTCAACAAACAGCATGGAAAAGTTGGACATCCATTTCAAAAACAAAACTAAATCTCAGCCCATAATATAGACCATAAACAAAAAGTAAGTCAAATGAGCTACAGATATATGAAAAATCTAAAGCTATAAAACAAATACAATAAAATACAGGATAAAGTCTTTGTGACCTTAGGTCATGCAAATATCTCATAGACAGATTTCTTACTCAAAAATTTATGAACCATAAAAGAAAAAATTGATACATCAAAATTCAAAATTTCAGGTTTTCAAAAGACCATGGTAAGAAAATAAAAGAAAAGTAACAGACTGGGACAGAAATATTTCAATAACACCTATCAGCTAAAGTCTCGTGTCCTGAATATATTAAGAACTCTAAAAACTTGATAAGAAGAAAACAGAAATCCTGGAAAAAAACTTGGTGAAAGATCTGAGCAGATACTTTATCAAAAAAGACATATGCGGGCTTCCCTGGTGGCGCAGTGGTTGAGAGTTCGCCTGCCGATGCAGGGGTCACGGGTTCGTGCCCCGGTCCGGGAGGATCCCGCATGCCGCGGAGCGGCTTGGCCCGTGGGCCATGGCCGCTGAGCCTGCGCGTCAGGAGCCTATGCTCCGTGACGGAAGAGGTCACAGCAGTGAGAGGTCTGCATACCACACACAAAAAAAGACATATGGAATATCGAATCATTACGTTATACACCTGAAACTAATATAATTTTATATGTCAATTATAGCTTAATAAAATAAGTATTAAATAATAAAAACAAAACAAAGCAACTTATGGATGACAAATAAGCACATAAAAAGATAATTTACATCAGTAATTTTTAGAAAAATGCAAATTAAAATCACAATGAGGTATCACTACACACCTATTAAAATGACCAAAAAACCCAACAACACCCAGGGTTGATGAAGATGTGAAATTTTTATACATTATTGGTAGGAATTTAAAAACTGTATGACTAGTTTGGAAATGAGTTTTCAGTTTCTTAGTTATCAATGAACTGTTGACTGATCATATGACACAGCAATCCAACTCCTAGGTACTTACCAAGTAAAAAGGAAAACATACATTCACACAAAAACCTGTATAAGAATGTTCCTAGCATATCTATTCAAAATTGCCAAAAATTGGTAGCAAGTTAAATGCATTACTACTAATAGTCAAAAAGTGGGAATAACTCAAATGTTTTTCAATTGGTGGGTGAATGGGGAAAGATTGGCTGAAAAGGGACACAGGCACAATTCTGGGAATGACAAAAGTACAATATACAGGCTTACCTCATTTTACTGTGCTTCACTTTATTGTACTTCACAGATACTGCATTTTGTTTTACAAATTGCAGGTTGTGGCAACCCTGCACTGAGCAAGTCTCTTAGTGCTGTTTCTCCAATAGCATTTGCTCACTTCATTTCTCTCTGTCACACTTTGGAAATTCTTCAAATATTTCAAACTTTTCCATTATTTGTATATCTGTCATGGTGTTTTGTAATCAGTGATCTGTAATCAGTGATCTTTGATTTACTACTGTAATTTTTTGGGGCACCATGAACTACAACCATGTAAGAGAGCAAAATTAATCAATAAATATGTACGTTCTGCCTGCTCCACTGACCTGTGTTTCCCCCATCTTTCTCCCTCTCCTCAGGCTTCCCTGTTCCCAAAGACACAACAATCTTAAACTTAGGCCAAATAATAACCCTACAATGTCCCATAAGTGTTCAAGTGAAAGGAAGAGTCATATATCTCTCACTTAAAATCAAAAGCTGGAAATTATTAAGCTAAGTGAGGAAGGCACATAGAGAGCTGAGATTGGCCCAAAGCTAGGCCTCTTGTATCAAACAGTTAACCAAGTTGCAAATGCAAAGGAAAGTTCTGGAAGGAAATTAAGATTGCTACTCCAGTGAACACATGAATGATAGGACAGCAAAACAACCTTATTGCTGATATGGCGAAAGCTTGAGTGGTCTGCATAGAAGATTAAATCAGCTACAACATTCTCTTCAGCTGAAGCCTAATCCAGAATAAGAACCCAACTCTCTTCAATTCTGTGAAGGCTGGGAGAGGTGAGGAAGCTGCAGAAGAAAAGTTTGAAGCTAGCAGAGGTTGGTTCATGAGGTTTCAAGAAAGAAGCCATCTCCATAATATATCGGTACAAGGTGAAGCAGCAAGTGCTGATGTAGAAACTGCAGTAAGTTATCCAGAAGATCTAGCTAAGATCAATACTGAACATGGCTACACTAAATAACAGATTTTCAATGTAGACAAAGTAGCCTTATATTGGAAGAAGATGCCATCTAGGACCTTCGTAGCTAGAGAGGAAAAGTCAATGCCTGGCTTCAAAGCTTCAAAGGACAGGCTGACTCTCTCATTACACGCTAACGCAGCTGGTGACTTTAAGCTGAAGCCAATGCTCATTTATCATTCTGAAAATCCTAGGGTCCTTAAAATTATGCTAAATCTTCTCTGCCTGTGCTCTATAAATGGAACAACAAAGCCTGGACAGCAGTACATCTGTTGACAACATGGTTTACTGAATATTTTAAGCCCACTGTTAAGACCTACTGCTCAGAAAAAAAGATTCCTTTCAAAATATTACTGCTCATTGTTTTCATGCCTGCTAATGCAACATCCATACTTTATCCATTGATCAAGGAGTCATTTCAACTTTCAAGTCTTATTCTTAAAGAAATATATTTTGTAAGGCTATAGATGCCATAGATAGTGATTCCTAGGATGGATCTGGACAAAGTAAATTGAAAACCTTCTGGAAAGGATTCACCATTCTAGATGCCATTAAGAACATTAAGCGTTCATGGTAAGAGGTCAAAATATCAACATTAACAGGAGTTGAAAGAAGTTGATTCCAATCCTCATGGATGACTTGGAGGGTTCAAGACTTCAATAGAGGAAGTAACTGCAAATGTGGTGGAAACAGCAAGAGAACTAGCATTAGACATGGAGCCTGAAGATGTGAGTGAATTTATGCAATCTCATGATAAAACTTTAACGGATGAGGAGTGGCTTCTTACGGATAAGCAAAGTGGTTTCTTGAGATGGAATCTACTCCTGGTGAAGATGCTATGAAGATGCAGTGGCAGAGTTTGAGAGGACTGACTCTAATTTCGAAAGAAGTCCTACCTCCTGTGGGTAAAATGCCATCGAACAGCATTGCATGCTACAGAGAAATGTTTGTGAAAGCAAGAGCTTACTGATGCAGCAGACTTTGTTTCTGTCTTAGTTTAAGAAATTGCCATAGCCACCCCAACCTTCAGCAACCACCACCCTGATCAGTCAGCAGCATCAACACTGAGGCAAGACCCTCCAGCAGCAAAAAGATTATGACTTTCTGAAAGCTCAGGTGATGGTTAATATTTTTTAGCAGTAAAGTATTATTTAATTAAAATATATACTTTTTTTAAAAAAGACAATGCTATTTCACATTTAATGGACTACAGTGTAGTATATACAACTTTTATATGCACTGGGAAAGCAAATCTCTAAGCTATGCCTGCATCTTGACTGTGATGGTAGGCACAAAACTTTATGCATTTTTCAAAAGTCATAGAACTATATAGTAAAAATGGTGAGTATCTCACCATTTTTATTCAGATATACCTCAGTAAAGAGGTATTTAAGGAAAACTAGTAAAGAAGTAATACAGAATAATAAAATAATCCTAAAAAATAGGAAAGAAGGAAAAAAGAAAGAACAGATGAGAGAAATTTTAAATATAAGCAAGTCAGTTATATGACTAATTATATGAAATGCAAATGGACTAAACCCTTCAATTAAAAGGCAAAGATTTCCAGACTGGATTTAAAAAAACAACTCAAGCGTGTGCTGTTACACTTTAAATATAGGTACACAGAATGAAACCAAAATAATGGAAATAAACATCATACAAACTGTAAAGTAAAGGAAGCTTGTGTGGTAATATTAGTAAGAGATAAGGTAAACTTTAAGGCAAGAAGTGTACTAGAGATAAAGGGTGGCATTTCCTAAGACAAAAGGGTCAATTCAACATGAATACACAGCAATCCTGAGTTTTTATATCTAAAATAACATAGTTTCAAACAAGGTAATAAAACAAAAAAGGAGAAATAGACATAACCCCAATCTTAGTTTAATACACCTATCTCTGGTGTGTTAGACTAAAAAAAGAAAACTAAGTTATATAGACTCTTAGAACAAAATTATTAAAAAATTTAACCTACCTGATATATATGTGTGTGTGTGTGTGTGTGTGTGTGTGTGTGTGTGTGTGTGTGTGTGTGTGTGTGTGTAGGACACTACACTAAGCAACTGGAGAATACACATTCTACAAAATATTTACCAAAATGCACTATATGGTATACATAAAACAAGTCTGAAAAATCTTCAAAAAACTAAATTCACATAGGGTATGTTCTCAGGCTATGGTGGAATAAAACTAGAAATCAATTAATAGGTAACTAGAAAATTTGATAATGTTTAGAAGTTAACCAACATTCTTCTAAATAACCCAGCAGTCAGGAAAGCACAATGAAAATTAGATATTGAAAATAAAACACACTAAAATTTATGGGATATGGCTAAAATGGTGTGTGCTGGTTATTATTTACTGCCTTTCAGTTCTAAGTTCCACCAATAGGCTGCTTTGTGAAAATGGGTTTGGGTCCTTTAAATATTTCCCCTTGCCAACTGGCACTTTGCCATTAGAGGGCACTATAAATACATTGCAGGAGGAAAAAGTTTTTGCTTCCTGGTTCTGGGGTGCCTGCTGTGCAAGCTTCTCCAGGATGCATTACTTTCCCCTACACTAGACTTCTGCAGTGCACAGTGGCCAGCAGCACCTAGCAGCCAGCAGCTTCCCTGGATATGCCTGGGGCATATCCCTCAGGCAGTTTTGTAGCAAAGGGCCTCCAGTGAGATATCTCCCTGTGAAGTCTTCCCTGGCACCCCACAGGGTGGATTTCCAGCATATTTAAGCAGGATGGCACCACAGTAACCTTTCTGCCATCTAGTGAGCCACACTGTGCCTTCTAAAGAAAGGTCTGGATCTCAGGCCTCAGTGGGCCTCTTCCTTGGTGTGCTATCTCAGCTCTGGGGGGTACTAGCTTTTCCCTATATCTACTATTCCTATATTCTTTTGAATCCTCTTTAATTCTTGCTAACCAATCCCTCATTACTGCCATCCCCTGGTATTGTTAATAATTCCTTATATTAAAATCTTTCTGTTGAAATTACTGTGTGATTTCTCTCTCCTGATTGGACCTGTTGATTCACAGTGCTTAGGAGAAAAATGACTTTCAATGCATATATTGGAAAAAAATTAAAAATCAACTTCTAAGTTACCATCTCAAGAAGTTAGGAAAAGAATGAAAAATAGAAGGAAATTAATAAAAGTGAAAACATAAATTGAAAAAACAGTAAGCTCACATACATAGACAAAAATCAACAGAATCAAAAATTTGTTCTGTCATAATATCTATAGACTTAATAAACTCATAGAAAGACCAATCAAGAAAAAGAAAGTATAAACTATTAATATCAAAATGAAAGGGAGATATCACTGCAGATCCTACAGACATAAAAAGATAATACAGGGTTATGATACATAGTTTTATATAAATAAATTTAACAAACTAAATAAAACTGATGATTTTCTTTAAAATCACAAGTTATCTAAATTGACACAAGAAAAAAAAATTTAATCTGGATAATTGTTAAATATATTAAATCTAGAGGGGTCCAGATCAAGATGGCAGATAGGAAGATTCTGAGCTCACCACCTCCCATGGACACACCAAAACAACAACTACATATAGAACTACTATCTCTGAGAATAACCTGATGACCTGCAGAATGGGTTTTCTACAACTAAGGATAGAAAGAAAAGGCCACATCAAGACAGGTAGAAGGGGCAGAGACATGGTCTAGTCAGAATCCACACCCCAAGTGCTGAGACCCACAAGTGGGAAAGGTATTACAACCACAGAGGTTCCCCCTGAGGAGTATGGGGTCTGAGCACCATGGGCATCTCCACAACCCAGAAAATCTGCACCAGGAAGATGAGCCCCCATAACATCCAGCTTTGAAAACCAGCAAGGCTCACCAGGAGACCTGGCAGGCTTTGGAAAACCAAGACTCTGCTCCTGAAGAGCTCATGCAAAGACTCACTCACTCTGATACCCAGCACAGAGGCAGCAGCTTGAAAAGCACCTGGGTCACACAAGGAGATTCAATGACTAATTTTAGGGCATATGCTGGAGAGGCAGGTATCTGGTGGAACTTTCTCTGGGGATGGAAGTGCTGATGGGCACCATCTTTTTTTTTTTAGCTCTCTTTCTACCTAGCTGGCCCAGGGCTGGTAGGCACAATTTCTGTCACTCTCCATCAACCTAGCTAATGCCATGTGTCCTGCCCTGGCATTCCCCTGAGGACCCATCTACCAAGCCTGCCAGCCACTGGCCAGCCCCTCCAAAGTGGCTCCCACCTCGCCCCACTTAGTGGGTACCCTGGCTGGCACTGGCACACCTCCAAAGCAGATCCCACTCCAGGGGGACAGCCACACCTCACTTGGCCAGCCTTAGCACTACTCCAAAGCAGCTACCACTCTGGGGGGCAGCCCTGCACACCAGCATGACTACAGAAGTCACAGCCAGACACAGCCGGTGTACCAGGGGACACTGTGTACCAGTGTAACAGTACAGTGTACCAGTGTACCAGGGGACAGCCCCACTCACCAGTGTGTCTGCAACAATCAGGGCCCAACCACAACGGGAGAGTGCACACAGCCCACAGAGGGAATACTCCTGGAGGCTCTGGTGACCAGGGGGATTGCACTATTGGGCCCCACAAAACACTTTCTACATAGGCTGCGCTTTCAAGACCAGGAGATGTAACTGATATACCTAATAAAGAAACAAACACAGAAAGCTAGGCAAAATAGGAGACAAAGCCATACCTCCAAATGAAAGAATAAGACAAAACCTCAGAAATAGAACTAAACAAAATGGAAATAAGGAATTTACCAGAGACTATAAAGTAATAGTCATAAATATGTTCACCAAACTCGAGAGAAGAATGGATGAACTCAATGAGACCTTCAACAAAGATAGAAAATATAAAAAAGAACCAGCAGAACTGAATAATACAAAAATGTAAATGAAAAATACACTAAAGGGAATTAATAGCACATTAGAGGATACAGACGAACAGATCAGCAATCTGGAAGACAAGGTAGTGGAAATCGCCCAATTACGCCAGCAAAAAGAAAAAAGCACTAAAACAAACAAACAAAAATAAGATAGTTTAAGGGACCTCTGAGACTACATTAGGTGTATAAATGTACAAACAAGACTACTGTACCCAACAAGATTATTATTCAGCATAAAAGGAGAGATAAAGAGTTTCCCAGACAAGTAAAAGCTGAAGGAGTTCATCGCCATTAAACCAGCCTTACAAGAAACGTTAAAGGGACTTCTTAAATGGAAAAGAAAAGGCCAAAACTAGAAACAAGAAAATTATGAAAGAAAAAGTATTATTAGTAAAAACAAACACACAGTAATGATAGCGGATCAACCACTGATAAAGCTAGTATGAAGGTTAAAAGACAAAAGTAGTAAAATCATCTATCTAAAATAATTAGGGACTTCCCTGGTGGTCCAGTGGTAAGGAATCTGCCTTCCAAGGCAAGTTCCATCCCTGGTTGGGGAACTAAGATGCCACATGCCATGGGGCAACTAAGCCCACGCGCGGCAACTACTGAGCTTATGTGCCTCAACAAGAGAGCCCATGTGCCGCAACTACAGAGCCCATGTGCCCTGGAGCCTGCACGCCACAACTAGAGAGAAAACCCACATGTCACAACTAGAGAGAAGCCCACGTGCCACAATTAGAGAGAAGCCTGCTCACTGCAACAGAGTCTGAGCGCTGTGGCGGAAGATCCCACATGCCCCTACAACGATCCCAAGTGCCGCAACTGAGACTCAAGGCAGCCAAAGAAATAAAGTAAAATAAATAAATTTAAAAATAAAATAATTAGTTAAGCAATACAAAAAATAAAAAGGTGTAAAATATGACATCCAAAACATAAAACATTGGAAGGGGGGAGTAAAAAATGTAGCATTTTTAGAAGCATTCAAACTTAAGTGACCATCAAATTAAAATAGATTGAAATATACATTGGTTTTTATATATGAACCTCATGGTAACCACAAACCACAAACCTATAACAGTTACACAAAAAATAAAGAAAGGGATCCAGACATAACACTAAAGAGAGTCATCAAACCATGAGGGAAGAGAGCAAAAAAAGAAGGAAGAAATAGAGAAAAACTACAAAAATGACCAGAATACAAGTAACAAAACGGTAATAAGTACGTATCTAACTAAGAATATTTACTTAAAATGTAAATAAATTCTCCAATCAAAAGACATGGGTGATTGAATGGATTAAAGAAAAAAAAAGAAGACCCATATATATGCTGCCTACAAGAGACTTACTTTAGATGAAAAGATGCAGACTGAAAGTGAAGGGATAAAAAAAGATATTCCATGCAAATGGAAATGAGAAGAAAGTTGGGGTAGCAATACTTATATCAGACAAAATAAACTTTAAAACCCAGATGGTAACAAGAGACAAAGAAGGGTATTACATAATGACAAAGGGATCAATCCAACAAGGTGACATAACACTTGTAACTATCTATGCACCCAACATAGGAGCCCCTAAACACATAAAGCAAATATTAACAGACATAAAAGGAAAAGTTGACTGTAGTGCAGTAATAGTAGGGGACCTAAACACCACACTTACATCAGTGGACAGATCATTCAGACAGAAAATCAATAAGGAAACATTGACCTTAAATGAAATATTAGACCAGATGTACTTAACAGATATATGTAGAACTTTCCACCCCCAAACAGCAGACTACACATTCTTCTCAAGAGCACCTTGAACATTCTCTAGGATAGATCACATGTTAGACCACAAAACAAGTCTCAATAAATTTAGGATGACTGAAATTATAACGAGCATCTTTTCTGACCATAACACTATGAGACTAGAAATGAATTACAAGAAGAAAACTAGGAAAAAAACACAAATACATAGATGCTAACCAACATGCTTCTAAGCAACCAATGAGTCAATGAAGAAATCAAAAAGGCAATAAAAAAATTCCTTAAGACAAATGAAGGAAACACAATGTTCCAAAATCAATGGGACACAGCAAAAGCAGTTCTAAGAGGGAAATTTATAGCAATACAGGCCTACCTCAGGAAATAAGAAAAATCTCAAATAAACAACCTAAATTTACACCCAAAGGAACTAGCAAAGAAGAACAAACAAACCCCAAAGTTAGTATTGTAGAAGGAAGACAATAATAAAGATCAGAGTTGAAATAAATAAATTAGAGATTGAATACAAGAGAAAAAAATCAATGAAACTAAGAGCCGATTCTTTGAAAATATAAACAAAAGTGATAAACCTTTAGCCAGACTCATTCAAGGAGAGAGACAGAATTCAAATAAATAAAATCAGAAAGAAGAGAGAAGTACAACTTAGACCTCAGAAATAAAAAAGATTGTAAGACATTACTATGAACAATTATACACCAACAAATTGGACAACATAGGAGAAACGGATAAATGCCTAGAAGCATACACTCTTCTAAGAATGAGTCAGGAAGAAATATAAAATTTGAATAGACTGTTCACTAGTAATGAATCAGTAATCAAACAACTCCCAACAAAATAAAATGTCCAGGACCAGACAACTTCACAGGTGAATTCCACCAAAGATTTAAAGAAGAGTAAATACCCATCCTTCTCAAACTAATAAAAAAGTTGAAGAGAAATGAATGCTTCCAAATTCATTCTACAAGGCTAGCATTACCTTGATACCCAAACCAGATAAAGAGACTACAAAAAATTTACAGACCTATATCCCTGATGGACATAGATGCAAAAATTCTCAACAAAATATTAACAAACAAAATTCAACAATACACTAAAAGGATCATACACCATGATCAAATGATATTTATTCCAGAGACTTAAGGCTGATTCATTACTTGCAAATCAATCAACATGATACATGACATTAAGAAAACAAAGGATAAAAATAATATGATCATCTGAATAGATGCAGAAAAAACATTTGACAAAATTCAACATTTATTTATGATAAAAACTCTCCAGAAAGTGGGTACAGAGGGAGTTTACCACAACATAATAAAGGCCATATATGACAAACCCACAGCTAACATAATATTCAAGGGTGAAAAGCTGAAAGCTCTTTCTCTAAGATCAGGAACAAGATAAGGGTGCCCATATCATGGGCACTTTTATTCAACATAGTATTGGAAGTCCTAGCCACAGCAATCTGATAAGAAAAAGAAATAAAAGGCGTCCAAATTGGAAAGCAAGAAATAAAACTGTCACTATTTGTAGATGACATGATACTATACAGAAAAAAACCCTAAAACTACCAAAAACTATTAGAACTAATGAATGAATTCAGTAAGACTGCAGGATACAAGATTTCAATATATAGAACTAATGAATGAATTCAGTAAGACTGCAGGATACAAGATTTCAATATATAGAAAAATGTTGCACTGCTATACACTAATAATAAACCACCAGAAACAGAAATTAAGAAAACAATCCCATCTACAACTACAATTGCATGAAAAAGAATAAAACACCTAAGAATACATTTAACCAAGGAGGTGAAAGACCTGTACTCTGAAAACAATAAGACTGTGGATGAAAGAAATTGAAGACAATACAAATAAATGGAAAGATATACTGTCCTAATGGATTGGAAGAATTAATATTATTAAAATGACCATACTACCTAAAGCAACCTACAGATTTAATGCAATCCGTATCAGAATACCAATGGCATTTTTCATAGAACTGAAACAAATAATTGTAAAATTTATATAAAACCACAAAAGACTTTGAATAGCAAAAGCAATTTTAAGAAAGAAGAACAAAGCTGGAGGTATCATGCTCCCTGATTCAAGCTATACTGCAAAACAACTGTAATCAAAACAGTTTGGTACTAGCACAAAAAAAGACATAGATGAATGGAACAGAATAGAGAGCCCAGAAATAAACCCACATTTATATGGCAAATTAATTTACAACAAAGGAGCCAAGAACATAGAGTGGGGAAAGACTGTTTTTAATAAATGGTGTTGGGAAAACTGTTCGGCTATATGGGAAAGAAGGACACTGGATCACTTTCTTACACCATTTACAAAAATAAATTTAAAATGGATTAAAGACCTAAATGTTTGTTCTGAAACCATAAAATTCTTAGAAGAAAATATAGGCAGTACGCTCCTTGATGTTGGTCTTAGCAATATGTTTTTTGGATCTGTCTTCTCAAGTAAGAGCTACAAAAGCAAAAATAATCAGATGGAACTACAACAAACTAAAAAGGTTTTGCACAGAAAGGGAAACCATCAACAAAATGAGAAGGCAACCTACTAAATGGGAGATGATAGTTGCAAAAGGGGTTAATATCCAAAATGTATAAAGAACTCACACAACTCAACATCAAACAAAAACACGTAAAAATTGGGCAGAGGACATGAATAGACATTTTTCCAGGGAAGACATGCAGATGGCCAACAGACATATGAAAACATGCTCAACATCAATAATCATCAGGGAATAGCAACTTAAAAGCACAAGGAGATATTACCTCACATCTGTCAGAATGGCTATTATCAAAAAGACAACACATAATGAATGTTGGCAAAGATCTCACATCTGTCAGAATGGCTATTATCAAAAAGACAACACATAATGAATGTTGGCAAAGATCTCACATCTGTCAGAATGGCTATTATCAAAAAGACAACAAATAATGAATGTTGGCAAAGATGTGGAGAAAAGGCAACCCTCATGCCCCATTGGTAGGAATGTAAATTGGTGCAGCCACTATGGAAAACAGTATGGAGGTTCCTCAAAAAACTAAAAATAGAACTATCATATGATCTAGCAATTTCACCTCTGTGTATTTATCTGAAGAAAATGAAAATATAGTTCAAAAATATATATGTACCCCTATGTTCATTGCAGCATTATTTACAATAGCCAGTGTGGAAATATGGAAGCAATCTAAATGTCCATCTATAGACAAAGGATAAAGAAGATGTGAGATACATATATTATATATATATGTATTTTATATATATATATAACTCAGCCATAGATATATACTCCATGTTATCACTTGCATGTGGAATCTAAAATACAAAACAACCCCTCAGGGGCAAAACTGCCCCTGGTTGAGAACCACTGCTTTTGACAAATTATTAAGGAGCGAGTATCCCATACTCCACTCTGAATCTGAATAACCACTGGCAAGAGATGATGATTCACAGAGACCATTTTAATCTTCTCATTAGTCATTATGATGTTTTTCCTATGCAAAAATAAAACTGACAACATTGCAAAAAATAAAAAAATAAAATAAAATACAAAACAAGTGAATAAACAAAATGAAACAGAAACAGACTCACAGATTCAGAGAACAAACTGGTGGTTATCAGAGGGAAGGGGAGTAGGAGGTTAAGCAAAACAAGTAAAGGGGAATAAGAGGTACAAACTCCTAGATATAAAATAAGCAAATCATAGGGATGTAATGTACAGCATAGGGAATACAGTCAATACTATTGTAATAAATTTGTATGGTGACAGACGGACTTACTGTGGTGATCAGTCTGTAATGTATATAAATGCTGAATCAGTATGTTGTACAACTGAAACTAATACAATATTGTATGTCAATTATACTTCAATTAAAAACTAAAAAGGAAAAAATGGATAAGGTAAAATAAATAAATAATAAAAGAAAGAAATACATTAAATGTGTAACTAAAATCTATCCCAAAGAAAATTCGAGTATAGATGACTTCATTGGTGATTTCTGCCAAACATTTAAAGAAAGAAATAATACCAATCTTGTACAACCTCTTTTAAGGAATAGAGAGACAGCACTTCTTCCTAACTCATTTTATGAGACAAGCATAACCCTGATACAAAAATATACAAGGAAATTACAAGAAAAGAAAACTGCATAAGAGTACTTCTTATTAATTGATACACATTAGTATAAAATATTAGAAAATCAAATCCAGAGAATATATGCCCTACGTCATGACCAAATTCGCTTATTCTAGGAATAAAAAATGGTTTAGGGACTTCCCCAGTGGTCAAGTGGTTAAGACTCCACCTTCCAGTGGAGGCTGTTGGTTTGATCCCTAGCCGGGGAACTAAGATCCCACATGCCACGGGTGTGGCCAAAAATTTTTAAATGGTTTAAATTTTGAAAGTTAATCAATATAATTCACTTATTTAACAAAAAGTGAACTTTAAGGCCATATGATTACCTCAACACATACAAAAAGGCATCCAATTAAATTAACCACTAGTTCATGATAAAAACTCTCAACAAACTAGGAATAGAAGAGAACCTCTTTAATATGATTACGTTTATATATAAAAAGTCTATTGCTCACATATTTAATGGTGAGATGTTGAGTGCTTTCTCCCTGAGTTCAGAACAATTCAAATATATTTGTTTTCATCATTTCTGTTAATTATTGTTCCATACATCCCAATTAGTGCAAAAGGGCACACAACAAGAATTATGAGGTATAAATATTGTAAAGGAGCAAGTTAAAATGTAATTCCCAGTGACGTGGTCATCAATATAGAAAAACTCAAAAAAAATATGTACACTATTAGAATTAATAAATGAATTTAAGTAGGTCACTAGATACAAAGTCAATATATAAAAATCTATTGCATTTCTATATATTATACTTGCAAAAACAATTAGTCAATAAAATTTTAGATACAACACTATTAACAATAGCTTTGGAAACAGTCTAATATCTAGGAATGAATCTGATGAAAGACATGCAAGATTGTTAAACTGAAAAATACAAAACATTGTAGGGAAAACCATAGAACACTTAAACAAATAGATAAGTATACCGTGTTCATGGATTTGAAGACTCTGTTTTATAAAGACATTGATTCTCCCAAAATTAATTTATTGACTCAATGCAGTCACAGTCAAATTCCCAGCAAGGTTGTCTGTGGAAATTTATCAGGGAATTCTAAACTCTATATGGAAATGCAAGAGCCAAAAAATCAGGAAGAAGAAATTGTTGGAAGATTTACAATATCAGATACCAAGACTTAGCATAAACCTACAATATTTAAGATAGTGTGGTACTGGTGCAGTGATAGATAAACAAACAGTGAAATAGAAGAGAGACTCTAGAAACAGGCCCATGCCTATACAGTAACCTGATATACAACAAAGGTGCTACTGCAATTTTGTGGTAATGAGATTTTTTTTTTTCAAAAATTGATGCTGGAGCAGTTAGATAATTCATATGTAACACACTTTAACCCTATTTTATACCATTTACAAAACTTAATTCCAATTGGACTATAGGCCTAGTATGAAAGGAAATCAATAATTTTCTACAACAGGGGTTAGTGAATTTTTTCTGTAAAGTACAAGATACTCAATATTTTCAATTTTGTGGTCCACATGGTCTCTGTTGCAACTACTCAACTCTGCTGTTACAGCACAAAAGCAAACATAGACAATACATTAATGAATTGGAATCGCTGTGTTCCAATAAAAATTTATTTACAAAAACAGGTGGCAGGCCACATGGGCCATAGTCTGCTGACCCCTGTTAGAGAAGATAACATAGACGAATAATTCCATGACCTTGGGGTAGGCCATGATTTCTTAAATAAGACCCAAAAAACCATGAACCATAAAAGATTTATAAATTCTGAAATTCTATTTACCGAAGTACACCATCAAGAGAGTGAACCAGAAAGTCATAGACTAAAAGAAGATATCTGTGATATATATGCATATATATCTATGCATGTTTATATACACATATCATAGATGTAGCATATATATCCAAAAAATATCTCATAGCCACAATATCTAAAGAATGCCAACAAATCAGTAAGAAAAAGATAACACAATGAAGATAAACAGCTCAAACAAAATGAGAAAAAACTTGAGCAGGAGTTTTAGAAAAGAGAATATCAGCATGGACATAAGTACATGAAAAGATGTTCCATATGATTAGTTATCAAGGAAATGCAAATAAAGATAAAACCAAAATGTAATATCAGTATGGACTCATCAGAATGGCTAAAATGAAAAGAATTGACAATACGCAGTGGTAGCCAGAATATGGAGCAACTGGAACTAGAACTTCCATATACACTAATGAAAGTGTAAATTGTTACAACTACCTTGAATCACTCTACTAAAACCTCCTCTATGACCCAGGAGTTCCAGTACTAGGTATATAAGAGAAATGCATGAATATCGCAGAAGGCATGTACAAGGCAAGTCATAGCAGTTTTCTTCCTAATAGCCCCAAACTGGAAATAACTCAAGTGTCTATCAACAAAGGAATGGATAACTAAATTGTGGTGTATTCATACAGTGGGATACTATAAGCAATAGAAAAGAACTGATAACATGGATTAGTATAGTAGACATGATATGAAACAATAAGAGCCAGACACAAAATTAGAACAAGCTGTATGATTCTATTTCTATGAATTTCAGGGACAGATAAAATAATCTGTGGTGGTGGGTACAATGGAGGACCACGATGGAGTATTCTAGGGAGCAGAAATATTCTACATCTTGATCTGGGTAGTGGTTACATGAGTAATACACATGTAAAAATTCATTGGGCTATATACTTATAATTTGTGCACTTTAGTCTCAGTATGTTAAAACTCAAAAAATAACTTTAAAAAATCATAGAAATTTACAGGATATATTTTCACTGAAAGATTCAAACAACACTGAAATATAGAGACTAAAACATTAGTCTTACCTCTGTTTCCTGTCCCTCATTCTTGCTGTCCTCCCTAAAAAAAACCATTAGGTGATTCTACTTCCAAATTATTTTTTATACATTTACATGCACATATATATGTACATAGATATGTATATGCACATGTATGTGTAACATTAAAAAATTCACATTCACACTTCACAATAATTCTGTAATTTTATTTTTAGCCTAAAAATACATCTCTCAGCTCTTTCTGCTGAATACAGATCAGTCTCATTTTAACAGCTGCACAGTATTCTATTGTATCAAAGTAACATAATTAATTAATTTCCCTACTAACGGATATATAAATTACTCCTAATTTTTCACTATTTGAAACAATGCTGTAACAAACTTTCTTAAAATTTCCTGGTGCACACAAACAAGTATTTTCTTTTTTGTGCACGATGAACAATTCTTTTGGCTGAAACAGTAGAAACAAAATTGCTGAGTAAAAGAAATTGTAGAGTAAAAATTTTGGTAAATTCTGCTAAACTGCTTTCTAAGAAAGTCTTACAAATTACATTCTGACCAACAGTATATGAAAATACCTGTTTCCCAACATCTTTATAAACACTAGATATTATCAATCTCTTACAAATTTGCCAGTTCTAAGGGCAAAAAAAAAATGCAATTCACTGTTATTTTAAATTACTTTTTATTCATTATTTACATTTCTCCTTATTGAAGTCGTTATTTAGATCCTTTGCACATGTTTTTATTAGGTTGTTTATGTTTTTCTTATCAGTTTTGGGGTGTTCATTATTAAATGTAATAATATATATTTTGAAAATATTTTCTGCTGGTTTGCCAATTTTAACTTTCTTTTTCTTATCATATAGCATTAGCCAGGACTCTCAAAGCAATATTGAAAAAAGTTTAGTGGGAAAGCTTCTAATACTTCATTAGGTATGATGTTTGTGCATGCAGATATCTTTCATTAAAACAGAGAAGTTTCTTTCTATTTCTGGTTTGCAAAAGTGGTTTTCTTTCTAATCAACCTAGGGGCAGGACACGAATAAAGACGCAGATGTAGAGAATGGACTTGAGGACACGGGGTGGGCAAGGGGTAAGCTGGGACGAAGTGAAAGAGTGGCATTGACATATATACAATACCAAATGTAAAATAGATAGCTAGTGGGAAGTAGCTGCATAGCACAGGCTTCTGTGCTTTGTGACCACCTAGAGGGGTGGGATAGGGAGAGTGGGAGGGAGATGCAAGAGGAAGGGGATATGGGGATACATGTACACTTATAGCTGATTCACTTTGTTATATAGCAGAAACTAACACAACATTGTAAAG
Source organism: Kogia breviceps (assembly GCF_026419965.1). NCBI lineage: Eukaryota > Metazoa > Chordata > Mammalia > Artiodactyla > Physeteridae > Kogia > Kogia breviceps. Next base: position 145,038,984 of record NC_081312.1, read on the forward strand.
CAATTATACTCCAATAAAGATGTTAAAAAAACAATAGATGTCACATGGTATCAAATGCCATTTGCATCTCTTAATATTTTTTTTTATTTTGAATGTAATGATTTGCATTAATATATTTTGAATTTTGAATCAGCCTTGAATAGCTTAGATAAATCCTTCTTAGTTATGACATTTAAAAAATACATTTCTGGATTCACTTTACTAATACCAATACTTAATATATCTGTATATGTGTTCATAAGTGAGTGTACGCTTTTCTTGCCAGTTTTAAATTTCAGGCCATGTCAGCGCCAATGTAAATGAGTTAGAAAACTTTCTATTTTTTCCATTCTTTGGATTAACTAATTAATATACCATAGGGATTATTTGTTCCTTACTTATAGAACCATCTTTGTTTGGTGACCTTTTATGAGAGAGCTTTGACTACCTTTTCAATGCTCTCATTGTTTTTATTGTTGTTGTTTGTTGTTTTAAGGTGACTATTTCTTCATGGGTCAATTTTGGTGATTTCTATTTTCCAGAAATTATTTTAATCTAGAATTTTCTAATTTATTATCTTAAATTTAGTATTAATCTCAGATTTTTTAGAATCTACTCTATACTTGTAATGTCCCTTTCTTATTTCAAAGGTTGATAATTCTGTCTCTCTTTATTTTTTAACCTTGATTAAACATTCTAGACTTGATACTTTTGGTTCTTTTCAGACAATCAGTTTTAATTTTATTCAGATTAACTCTACTCCTTATTTCATGCATTTCTGGGTTTTTCTTTAGTAATACTTTCCTTATATATTTTTATTTTTCTTCCTTTAGCTTCTTGAACTGTATGTAAGATTTACTTCCATTCAATCTTTTCCTATTTTCTAATGTATGCATCCAGGGCTGTAAGTTTTCTCTGAGTATGTATAGATTTTGAATTGTATTGATCTCATTGTCCTTCTTGTTGTAGCAGTTAAATATACTGGCTCTGGACTATTCTATCTAGTTTCAAATCCCAACTCTGTCATCTATGGACTATGTGCCCTTGGGCAGGTTATTTAACAGAGCTTTGTGTTTCAGTTCTTCATCTGTGAAATGAGACGATAATGGAATCAACTTCTCAGGATTATTGTGATAATAAAATGAGACAATCCAGGTGGATCACTTAGCAGAAAGCTGGTTATATAGTAATGTTTAATAAATTTTTGGTATTGTTATTTTAAAATAATTGATCGCTTCATTTTACATTTATTTTCATTAAAGTTATTCTAAGTTAAAGTTATTTAAAGGTGTGGGTTTTTAATTTCCAATTTATAAAAATTGTATTCTTTTGTACTAACTCCAAATTTTATTGCAGTGTGATCAAAGAATGTGACCTGAATGATTTCTTATCGGGGAATTTATTAACATTTTCTTTTCTCTCTTTGTTTTAGAAAGTAGTTAATGTTGCATGTGTGTTTGAAGAGATTATGCATTCACCATTTATTGTGTACAGTCCTTTACACCTATTCAGTCAAGTTTCTTTATTGTGTTATTCAAATTCTCACTATGCTTGCTTCCTTTTTTCCTACTTGATCTGTCAATTTCTGAGTTGAAGTCTTCCAAAATAGCTGTGCATTTTTCATCACTACCTGTATTTCTATCAGTTTTTACTTTATATGTTATATTATAAACATGACTTTTGATGTTATATTGTTAAGTTTGTAAAGGTTCATTATTAATTGACCTTCTTATGGAATTGTATCTTTGATCAACATAAATGTTCTTTATCTTGTCAATTCCTCTTTACATTAAATTCTCTTTTTTGGTCTAACATTAATATTTCCACACTTGTTATCTACTTTTAGTTATTTGGCTTATTTATCTTTGTATATTCTTTTATTTTCAACCTTGTTTTTAGATGTACTTCTTCTAAATACCTTCTGACTAGACGTGTTGTTATTTTACAAATTTTGAGATTCTTCTGTCTTTATTTAGGAAATTGTATCCATTTGTCATATATTGTGATTACTGATGATTTGACTTTTTTCCTGCCATCTGGTTGTGTGTGTGTGTGTGTGTGTGTGTGTTTTACACACTTTTAGAACTTCCCTCTTATCTCTTCATCACACCTTGTCTCTGCCATCTTTATGCTGCATTCATCCAAAACAGGGGTGGCAGGCAGGCTAAATCTGTCCTGATGCCGGTTTTGTAAATAAAGTTTCATTGGAACACAAACAGGCCCATTCAATTACATATTATCTATGGCTGCTTTCACACTATAGCAGCAGAGCTGAGTAGTTAAGACAGAGTTTGCATGGACCACAAAGCTGAAAATATTTACTCTCTGATCTTTTACAGAAAAAGTCTGCCAGCATCTAATCTAGATTTTAATTTTATGTTACTAATTTTTAAACACAGGCCATAATTAGACAAGTTAACTAGTTTCTTTCCTTTCCACTGTTTCTTGAATATCTTCACCTTTCTTGGATTCATTATTTATTTTATTAAAATTCATCCAAAAGTCAGTTATCCTTTCAAGGAATTTCTATTGGTGATACACATCTGCTGACTTTTCTTATTTTGAAAATCATGTTTTTAACCCCTAAGATCACTGTTTGCTTCCTTTCCACTAATGTAATAACATCCTAATCTCTTTGAAGATAACTGTTAATTTGTAGCATTTATAAGTATATATTTTACTTATAGTTATATTTTTCATAAAATAAGATGAAATTTATACTTATCTCTTCATTTATTGTTCCACAGGTATTATTTCAGTATTTACTGAGTTTGGTGCCTCTACAAACTTGGGTTATTCTTACATTGATTAATCTTTTACTTTGTAAATGAAAATTCCTTTTAGTACTCTACTTCTGCTTAATGTGAGTTGACTCTGGTGATTATAGGAGAAGGGAAGGACATACTGCTGGACAGAGTGATTTCAGAACGAGGGGTCTCCCTGTCCCTCCTGGAGTCCATTGTTATTATTCTATCTTTGGCTCCCAGGTCCCACAGGCTCACTGCTTTAATCTGTGGACAATTCTAAGCAGGAAAAGGGAAGGAGATCAGCAGTCCAGCTGCTCCAAATGCTATGTCTTCATTCATTGCTCTAGTCATTATGCTAGCACCCTCTACGCACTGAATCTGCTCTTTATGAGATGTGAGCGGCCCTGAAATTGCTTCTACTCCTTTAGCAGTCTTAAGCTTAGGAGTATTTGAGGTTCAGGTGCTCTAATTTGTTTTTCCAAGAAAATTTTCCAATTTTCTGATACACTGATGACACTTTTTGGTCCCCAGTCCTGTTACCAATTATTCTTCTCCCCCTTCCCCTTTCCCCCAATCTCTCAACCTTTTCTGTCATTTCATAAGACTTGGTAGAGGTCAGCTTCCTTCAGTCTGACATCTTCATTTAATCTTCATACACAGGATTTTAAAACTAACTCTTTCAAAACACCATTAAATATAATTTATTTGTGGGTGGTAACTTATTACCTTACCATTTAAAAAATTTCAAAACATTTAAAACTATACTCAGAAAGAGCATCTACGACACAGAAAGAACATTGAAGCCCTACTCCAACAGCATCTCTGAGGGGACTCGAAATGAGAAAACGATGTTCACCAACTAGAGTGAAAAGGGGTACTTAAGTCTTGAGTCACTTGCCTTTAAAAATAGATTCGGTGGTCCATTCAATTAAAAAGTGTTCCTTCATGGGGGTGGGAGACACCGGTTGCTGCAGAGCTGTAATCATTTAGCCACATTTTCTGCCTGATAACAAATGAAACATTACGCAGCAATCAGTGACATCTGTGACATTTTCAGTCAGAAAAATCTGACTAACAAGCTCATCCTGTTTTGGAATGCTACCCCCATCCTGCCATACCTCAGTCCCTGCCTGCCAAGCAGCCTGTTCAGTTAGCCTGTTTATGAGCTAACTTAAACAGTTTTAAATCCTGATTTAAGGGAACTCTACCTACAGCAGCTGGAAAACACAAACCCTGACGGCCCCCTCCCTCAATCTCACACACACACACACACTATCCGGGCTCTTAAGTCCCTGGGAAGAGTAGCTGGTCTCATTGGGCTTTCTTTTGGGACCTCAGAAGGGATACATATGGATGTGAAATTCCTATGAATACTCTGAGATTCCTCAATTGATTATTAACACCTTCCCTTCTTTCTCCATTTCTAGTGTTGGGTTTATTTGCAGGGGTTTCCTCTCTACATTCTCAGAGCTCTCTGAGACAGCATTAGATGAATCTCAAATTTTTCTCTGCTTGGTGTAGGCAAAAACTTTTTCCCTTGCCATTGATGATGCCTAACTCACTATCAACTGTGCCCCAATTTCAACCTGGCAGGGTTTGAATGTCCTTCCATACTCTGATCAAAAAATCTCCTGTGGCAGCTGCCTGAGGTACAGTGTGTCTTTGGATGACTAAGACCTGTGCTTTATCAGATTTTCAAGTGGTGGCACACGGTCCCTCGGCTACTGGCCCTTTTGATTTTTCAGAGCCCCTGTTACTGTCAAGGTCCTTGTCCTCCACCATCATCCTATGTCTTCCCTTCCCTTCCCTACCTCCTCAGGAATAAAATATACAGGAAATTCACATTTATTTGGCTCTTACTAAGTATAAAACATTGTGCTAGGTATTTTCACAAATATTTTTCATCAAACATTCAGCATAACTATGTAAGGGAGTTGTATTTCCCCATTTCTACCATTTCAAAACCTAGGCTCAGAGAGTTGTGAGGGACTTGTCTGGGACTACAGAAGCGGCAAGGGGTATGGCTGGGATTTGGGTCCTGGACTCTCAGCTCTGAAGCCCAAGGGATGTCCCTGAGAGTGAGCCTCAAGCCTGTCCTGTCCAAGAGTGTGGATCTGAATTCAGATGAGAAACTGGAGGCTGAAGGGAGAATGTAGCTGACTCTTCTCCTTAAAAGGAAGAGGGCTGGCCAAAGTACCTTTAAAACTGCAGAATCATAGCACCAGATGTCTAGCTGAACAGACAATATGTGGCTGCTTGGGAAATTTTTGTATAGTCACAGAGACATGAATTTTAAGTATGAATTAACTAAGTTCTTAGTACCTGCACTATTATTATGGACAAGCTAATGAGTTTTCTTATTAGCCCATTCTGCTTTTTCCTGCATTCTGCCTTTTTTTTTCTTGGCCTAAACAAAAGGAGTTCTCTCTAACTCAATAATTCAATTCAACAAACATTTATTATTTGGCTATTTTATGGTAGGGACTGTACTATATGTGGGAGATACAGAAAAGAATAAAAACATGCATCCTAACCACATACAATTCACAGTACTTGGAGCCAAGGGGTGGGGAGGGGTAGGTACAAGAAATTGACAAGAAAACCTACAATTACCATATAATGAGATAATGTCTTTGACATAAGGCTGTGTGAGGTCCTAAAGGACCACAGAAAAGGGACAGCTAACTCAACCTGGGTGCAGGTGAGATGAGGAATGGATAAGGTAAGACTTTCAAGAGGACGCAATTCTTGACTTTAATCGAGCCCTTCAGATGGTCAGGACCATAACCGCATGTGTAAGAATCTTTTGGAAGACAGAGATCCACCCTAAAGTAAGGTAGCAATGGAAACCTTCTCCTGGGGATCTGAGGAAATAAAGCACTTGCTAAAACTGCATTGGAACCTAAATGGACTTTTAGTTCCCTAGCTCTCTTCAAGTCTGTATGAAGTCACTTAGACTTTCTGCTCCTTGGTTCCTGGTCAGTTATTCTGAATTGCCCCAAGGCCTGGCCAATAATCTGCTCTTCCGTATTTGTGCCCGCTTACTCTGGAGCTCCATCAAAAAATCTTCTCAGTTTCTATCCACCTCTGGGCCTATTGCTCCTACCATTACTAAGCAACTATCTTATCTTCTGAAAGCCTTTTCTGCTTGTCTTCTCACAGTTGCCTCTTACTTATTCCCTCTACTGGTTGCTGCTGCCTAATGGTTTCTGAGGTCTGCCTCTCTTGTGTCTCTTAGCTACATTATTATTTTTTTTTTTACCGCCAACTGCCTAACTGTCTCTCTTTATCATATTCATATTCTCCAAGAAAGGAATCAATTTGTTAATCAATTACTAACCCCTTCCTTGAACAAAGACCTTATATTTAGCCAGCTCACAGGTCACTGTCCAGCCAGGGGATTGGTTGCCCTTATGTTGGATGCTGAGCCCTGTTCCAACCACAGACCCAGGGTTACAAGTGACAAGGATGGAGGCTTATATCAGCTGAGCCCTTTAGAAGGTAGCTACAGAAGGCAGAAACCTGAGGGCTTGGCCAACTCAGGAGAATGATGCTAATGGGTACATTTAGAGGCACTATAAATAGGAAAAACAAAAACCAAAAGATTAAAAAAAAAAACCCATACTAACATCAAACCACAATTCTTACTTGGTACAACTTCAGGTAATGGGGGCGGGAGGGAAGCATGAAGAAAAACAGGAAGTTCCTGGGAGTACGTATATTAATATAAAAAAAGAGCAAAGGAAATAAATATACCCAAAGAAAGGACACAAGTTGGCCTACTTCATAGGAGAGGATCTTTCCTGAGGTTCCTAAGAAGTAAGTCCAAAGACTTCCTTATCTTCTCAAATACATGAGGGATGACATAAAGAGTGTAGTGAATGTGACTGTTAGTTTTATGTGTCAACTTGACTAGGCTAATGTACCAGTTATTCAATTAAATGCTAACCTAGGTGTTGCTGTGAAGGAATTCTGTTAGATGTGGTTAACATCTACAATCATTTGACTCTAAGTAAAGGAGATTATCCTTGATATTCTGGGTGGACTCCATCTAATCTAGTGAAAGGCCTTAAGAGCAAAACTAAGATTTTTCCTAAGAAGAAATTCCACCTGTAAACTGCAACGCCTGTTCCTGCCCAAGAGTTTCTGGCCTGTCAGCCTGCTGGCCTGCTTTACAGAGTTTGGACCTATTAACAGGCACAATCAGGCAAGCCAGTTCCTTTAAATTACATATTATAAGAGAATAATTACAATAAATATTGTGATAAATATGTGATCATAATGAATATTACAAAAAATGTATAATATATTCTACTGGTTGTTCTCAGATACAACCCTGCCTTATACAGCGAGGACAGCGAGGACAGCAAGGACAGAAGCAGAGATTTGGAATTTGGTACCCAGCGCAACCTTTATCATCAGCTATTCACTCCGGCTAGGCCAGTCTCCTGTTTGTCTCTTTAGTCATGCTGATTTTCCTGCTTCTGTTCACACTGCTTTTCCCTTCTGGCTTGCTGCCTTTCTTTCTCCCACTTTCATAAACTTCTTCCCTTTCCTTACACTCCAACTCTGTCCGAAGCCCTCCGTGAAGCTACCTCCATTTGCTCTTTGCTTTCTGTTAACTCCCTCAGCAGTTATTAGCTGTGCCATTCACTGTGATGCTTAATCTTACACATCTCGCTTAACACTGCTTTGTATATAGTATCCACCACTAGTTAGGTTGAAAGCTGTAAGTACAAATTTGGGCATGCCAGAAATGTCACGTTTCTTTTTTCTTTTTTTTTTTTTTGCGGTACGCGGGCCTCTCACTGTTGTGGCCTCTCCCGTTGCGGAGCACAGGCTCTGGACGCACAGGCTCAGCGGCCATGGCTCACGGGCCCAACCGCTCTGAGGCATGTGGGATCTTCCCGGACCGGGGCACGAACCCGTGTCCTCTGCATCGGCAGGTGGACTCTCAACCACTGCGCCACCAGATAGGCCCTGTCACGTTTCTTTATTGTGTTTAAATCAAATTAAATTCACCTCAGACTTAAAATGATCCCAGCCTTAATTCCACTGAAGTAGAAGGAAATCCAATCCCAGTTATTACTGGGCTTCCCTCCGTTCTTCCCTAGAAATGCACTAGAGTCTGGAAGATTTATGTTGAGCCCAGAAAATGGGGGAAGATGGACTTTGACAACTTCTTTGTTCAGGGATACATGGTCCCTAGAAGCCAAGCAACAGTTCTGCTCATAGACCAAGAGTGGCAGGGAGATCCAGCCTCCATAGTGTCACCATGCATCTATCTGAGGTCTGGCTATCACTTGGGGTGATTGAGGAAACAGGGCTGGTGACCCCACTACTTCAACCCTGAACTTTGACTCTTTTCCAGTTTGGGAAATTTTTTCTTTTGCAACAGTTCCACCTATGCACAACCCCTCCTTCCTTCTCTCTCTTTCCTTCTTTCCCTCACCAGATGCCCCTACCTCTTGAACCCCCTAGCAAAATCCTCTAGGAGCAAGGAAACTGGAAGGCAAATTGCTGGGCATAAGTCCAGGGGTAACATTGACAGTGCATCCTGAGGAGTTGTGGTCCAGGAAGCTTCAATTACTATGTGAGTGGTGCCCCCTGGAATGGTCTAATATGGAGCTCCTGTCAACTTCTTTCTGCCTAGAAACACAAAATTCCCTTGAAGCATGTTTGGAATGGAGAGGAGGGAAAATATAAGGAGAACATAAACCAAATTAATAGCTCAATAAATTATCCTGTCACACACTTATTGTTTGTCCCCTGCATTTTCACTTCATGTTTAAAAATATGTGTGGGCTGATATGACTATGTTCCAATTAGATAATGAACTTCTTGAAGATTAGAACAATACTGTATTTACCATTTATTTTTTTTTAATATTTATTTTTTAAAATTTATTTATTTATTTTGGCTGTGCTGGGTCTTAGCTGTGGCACGCAGGATCTTTGTTGAGGCATGTGGGCTCTTTAGTTGTGGCATGAGAACTTCTTAGTTGTGGCATGCAGATTCTTAGTTTGTGGCATGCATGTGGGATCTAGTTCCCCGACCAGGGATCGAACCTGGGGCCCCTGCATTGGTAGCACAGTCTTATACACTGGACCACCAGGCAAGTCCCTTACCACTATTTTTAAATCTTTCTGTGGTTTCAGCATAACAATTAGTATATAAGAGGGACTTAAATGTGTCTTGAACTGAGGAGTGATGAGTTTGTGGGTTACTGACTAGGCTCTACCAGTTCAGACTGCACCAGTGCTGACCTCCTCATTGTAGGACTGGCTCTAGTGTCTCTTTACCGTCACTTTTAGGGTTAGGTAAATATGCTTTTCCTTTACCGGGCTTCTGTTCATAGCTGCTGCTGGCCTGAATTTCCAAGTTATCAAATTTCTACTTGGGACCTTTCTGGCCCCAAGTAAAAGTAAACATTTCTTCTAAAATTCAGACGGATGATATTAACTTGAACCTTCTTTCATATAAAGAGAATGCAGGTCACAACATAAACGTGTATTGTAACAACAGTGGAAAATTTCTAAATGAAATCAAAGCAGTACCTGGCATTCATTTTCATAATACCTTTCACTTGAAGAGCCAAGTACATTACGAGAACTTTATCCCAATAATCCTTAGAAGTATGTAAAGGGACCTGACAGATGACTGGTATAGATAGGGTCACATAGCCAGGTAGTGACAGGGTTGTTAACACCTTGCCGCCTTACCCAGTATTTGAATAGTTAGGCTACTTCCCCTTAACAAACCATTGTTTTGATGACATAATCGAATATTTGTGCTCTAACAGGAGAAATCATATTTTCACATCATACTAACATTAGAAAGTATGGCATGGAGAAAATTTAACCAAATTTGCCAAAATGCACTTGGTTTTGAGCCTTCCAACCTCCCTCTTCTGTAATCTTGCTTCCTCTTTGTTGTCTTCCTCCTGACTGCCCTCACCTCCCTCCCTCTAATGCTAGTAAAAGACTGAAAACTCAATTACTTTACAGCACTGGAACTTAATATATCAGCTCCCCTTGCACTACATGCATTTTGAAAGACAAGAGCTTAGCCCAAAGAAATTAATCATCACTTTCTGATACAGACAAAGATTTTTTTTGGAGATGGAAAGCCTTCCTTCCCTGTTCCCTTAAATAATAACATGTAGGTAATTACATATTCTACTTTCAGCTCCTAGAGGGAAAAGTTTGCAATGGAAGAAGGCAGAGAAAGTAATGATAAAGGAAAAGAGGATGAGGGAATCCTTTGTTTTTAAGAGGGGAAGGAAAAGAGGGTAGAAAACCTGATGTTTTCCACATCTGTAAACCACCATAATTGGTGGAAATTAAATGTACACTTTAAGCACTTAACCAATATTAACCAATGATGAGCCTATTTGAGGCCTCATTTTGTCAGAACAATCGTAACTAATAACACAGAGTAACATTTAGTAAAATGGGCTGTGTCTCCCTCCCCTCCTTTCCCTCCCCTATACACTCCATTAAGGATCTGAGCACAGAGCTAACACTGGGTTCTGCATTATGCACTCATCTCATGTGCCCTTTCATGGCTTCAAACCAGTGTTCATGCTGCTCCTTGACCTGAAACCATCTTCCCTCAGTGTACTGCCTGTTGAACTTCTATTCACCCGATGAGACCCCATTCAAATGACAGCCAAGAGGCCTTCTCTGAAAGCTCTTTTACCTTGAGCAGGACCAATACCTCCCTCCACTATACTCACCATCTTGGGTAACTAATATATATTAATAGGTCTCTCTTCTCCCCAGAATGTAAACTACTTCAAGTTAGGACCAGGTCTTACCTACCTATTTATTTATATTTTCAATGCCTGACACTCTTACGTATGGGGTATAATAAATGTATGATAAACATATGTACTACAGTCTGGTCAGTATACAAAGTTTAGACATAAGAGAGCAAGATGGTATAATGTACTGGGCTAAGAAAATTAAGGTTAGGTAGCTACTCAATTCAACAAATATGAACACCCAGGAGTAAGGAATTGTGTCCCGGGATTACTAAGATAAAATAAGGCTTCGAGGTGCCCACGATCCACCTTCTAGATTGTCTTTCTCTGTGTATAGCATTTCCCTGGTTTAGGTATCACCTTATGTGTTTCTCACAATAACCCTGTGAGGTAGGTCATGATTTTCATTTTCATAGAGATGAAAACAGAGGCTTTGAATTCCTAGGTTTTCTGACTCCCAGACTGGAGTCTTTCTTCCCCACTACATCAGTGTTTCTCAAAATTTTCCATGGGAGTATACTTTCCCAGGGAGAACAGACTTATACTCCTCAGGATTGAGAAACAGAAGCTCAGAATTTAGTGTATTCTCTTGAAAATTCATGTTCACTATAATATTTTCTGCTACTTCTCACTGAGTCAAACTGAAGGTCTGAGGAAATCAGCCATATTGATTCTGGGTCTCTGAGGGACCTTAGTAATTCTGGGTCCCTGAGGGACCTTAGTAATTCTGGGTCAGGCCCTGAGGGACCTTAGTACAGAGTTTCATAACCAGAGGGGGGCAAACATAATTTCAGAAGCACCATGGCTACACTGCCACCTTTACTCAAGGTATCTGGGTTTGGCTTGAGTCCCCACCCACGATTTTGAATAACTTCATTAGATTTCTTTTAGGTTTCTACTGGTATAACTGTATTCACTGCCCTCTTGGAAGATGGTAACAAAACACACACTCCACTCCTAGATTTTAAATGAGCAGTGGGGGCTGACTCTTTAAAGCCTCGCCGCAAGGATATCCATTCTGGCAATAAGATCTCTTAAGTCTGACATTATCTGCGACCCCTCTCATTGCTGGTTGAACCTAAGAGTCCCAGATGTCAACCCGCCCTGGGCCCTTGAGGGCCCACAGGTTCAACAATCCCTCTCGTCAGCACCGCCGCTAGAGGGCAGTTCAGGGTTGCGGCTCTGCTGTGCCCTCTAGTGGCTGCTGGGATGACATGCTCTTTTATGGAACCTATAAAACACTGAAAAATTGCACTCGGGAAGTCAGCCTGTGCGACACCCGGTAGTAAATTTTAAAAGAAACGTCTTGGTTCTCAGCTTCCTTTTCTTAAGGCGTTTGGCAGTCTCAGATACACTACCCTTCTTGGATGAACCTCCTACTCTCTAGGGTCTCCCCTTCCCAGGGTGTGGCAACGTGGAGCCATCATGCTCTCTTGGCAAGGTAAAAAAATTAGAACCTGGGGGACTTTGCAACTTTCCCCAATGCCTTTTTACTCCCTCCATCTTCCCCAAGGATATACAGCTTAGATATGCATTCAAGATTTTTCAGTATAACTTCATTTTCACCAAGGCTTGTAAGCTCTGGCATTAGACTTCAGGATTCAAATTCTGGCTCCCTCATTTACTATTTGGGTCACTTTAAGAATGTTAACCTCGCTAAGTTTCTGGTTCATCTGAAAAATAGGGAGGATAGTACTACATTATACAATTTGGGGATGACAATGTATGGAAAGTGCTAGGTCGGTCTTGCACAGTAAAAGTGCTCAGCAAACATCAGCCATTTTCATTCTTCAAAGCACACCACGTCTAACAAGTTGGTACAGAAAAAGAGCCTGTCTTTACATAGAACAGAAGGGTCCAAATGCAAAATGAATTCATAAACAACTAACATTTTCTAAAAATGGCTAAGCTAATAGTGACCCTAGGTTATGGAAAAGGGGGCCCGTTTGTGTGGCAGTCAGTGCAGTGGGTTTCAGGGTGCAAAGGAATCCAGGGGGCTTAGAATCCTCACGGAGGAGCTGTCTTGCACACAGGCGTTCTTCCTTCCTCCTAGCCCTCCCACCACGTGCAACAACTCAGGGTGAATCTGGGAGTGGATTCTGTGACTCAGGCCTGAGGGCACAGCGGTGCAAAAGCAAAAAGGTTCCAGGCCAAGGCAGGGAACCTAGAACTCCAAAGGCCAAGAAACCCAAGCCAATCAGATTCCCCACCCAGGAGGAGTCTAAAAGGTGGCAGGGACTCACTGCCCAAAGTCCAAGCACTGCAGGAAAGTGGCCAGAGAATCTGACAGGTAGAAACCTGATAGAAACTGTCAGAAAAGTTAAAGCAGAATAGCTCATAACACCCACAGGCCCAGAGAAAGGTCAGTGTGAGCTGAGCAGCTGTTCCATCTGGTGCCAGAGGCCTTGGCTGTAGTCTTCTACACCCAGGCAGTTTAGGCCTCCCTGATCAGCCCCACCTAAGAAAGCCAATTCTTCTGCTCTTAAAGGGGACTTGCATGTTTCTGGCAGGGAGTCTTACTCTTGGTGGGCAAACCTAGCTCTTAAGGATGAGTAGCGTGGGAGGGAGCAGAGAGTACGTCCAGGGGTTCAATTGGCTCTGAAGGAAGGAGCTTGTGGCTGGAGCCTGAGCCTCCATGTTGTGAGAACTACACGCGTTTCTTTCCGAGGCAGGCAGGGCCCTTGGCTGCCAGGGACCCTGACAAGCCGCGACTTGAGCTGTGCCCGAGAGCCTGGGTTGGCTGGAGAGCGGTATAGAGGAGGAGGGAGGGCAATCCAGGAAAGGGGGTGGGGTGGGGAGGGAGGTGAGAGGAAGAGCATTAAGCAAAGGCACGAAGGAAGAATGAGTCTGCGGCGCATTGAGAATGGCATGGAGACTTCACTGATTGGAGCCGGGAGTTCTTGCACGGGGATGGAGGCAGCTATGATTGGATAGCTAAAGTGGGGCCAGATTTGGAGGGCTTTGAATGCCCGACCGAGGAGCACTCAACCCAGCTCCTGCCTTGCGATTTCCGTTCAAGACTGAATGACCTAAAGGGTGGTTAATTCCAACGGGTGTTCTTCTTTGGGGGCTTCTGAAAAGTCACCTTATGCTCTTACCTGCTTCAGTTCTCTTCCTTTACCCAAGGAGAAAGTAATCCTCACTTGCTGAGGGGAGAGAGGATAATGTTGATTGATTTCACTTTACTTGCTTGGAGGATGCAAAAAAAAAAAAAAAAAATCCCATTTCCACGCCAAATGTTAAATTTGGTTTCTCCTCCTCCTCCTCACGCAAGTTGTCTTTCTCTCGCCAGCACCTCCCCCACGTTTTCCTGCTCTCCTCCACCAGCTCGGCCAGTCCCCTCCTCGGCCCGGGCGGCGCACGTTCCGGGCCCCGCTGGCCCGCGCCCTCCCTCTGCGCCCGTGCGGCCCCCTCCCGGCCCTCAGCTCCCGCGCGCGTATCCCGCACACACTGGTCCACGCCCCCCCCGCGGCCGAGCGGTAGGTGTTTTGCCGTCTGCGCCGGGCCGCAGTGCGGCTGCGCGCACTGGGCTGCCTCCGGGGCTGGCAGGGCAGCGGTGGCCGCGGCGGCGGCGGCGGCGGCGGCGTGGGGAGTGGCGTGGAGCCGAGCCTGGGGCTGCAGCAGCGCGGGGCCGCCGGAGTAGAAAGCCCCGGGGGCAAGAAAGGAAGGCCAGGCCGCCAGGTTCTTGAGCAACCGTTTTCTTTGGATTTGGGGGAGCCCTGCCCCCCCACCTCGTGTTCAGACGCCCCCTCCTCAACCCCCTAAGCCCCGGCCGCTGACGGGAGGAGGCAGCGGCGGCGGCGGGGGGCTGAGGGGCGCCGCCATGCCTCTCCCGCGGTGAAGCGCCCCGGCCGTAAGGAGCCGCTCGGTCTCCCCGGTGATGTCCCCCAGGCGGCAGGCGAAAGCGACTCACTCGAGCCCTGGGGTAAAGGCCTAGCTTATCCAGCTTCCTTCCTCCTCCTCCTCGTCCTCGTCCTCCTCCTCCTCTTCCCCTCCCCTCTCCTCCTCTCCCCCTACGTCCTCCCCTCCCCGTCTCTTCCCTCACCCTTCCCCGCGCCCCCATCTTCCCTCCCTCCCTCCCCCCCCTCCAGCAGCGATGGCAGAGGAACAACAACAGCCGCCACCACAGCAGCCTGATGCCCATCAGCAGCCTCCCCCCAGCGCCCCCAACTCGGGGGTGGCTCTGCCAGCCCTTGTGCCCGGGCTGCCAGGGACAGAGGCCAGCGCGCTGCAACACAGGATCAAGAACTCCATCTGGTAAGAGGATCCTCCATCGCTGGGGTAAAAAAGCCCAGGCACATTTCTGCTGCAAAGCGGGTGGGGGGCGGCGGGTAAGGGAGCCGAGGAGGAGGCTGATGCATTCATTGAATGGGGGTCTCCACAAAGTCGGGTGCATATTCATAGGACCTCTGGAGGTGTGGGGACTTTGCATCAGCCCTTGGGCTCCGGAGCCCAAAAATGCTTTTACCCCCTCCTCAATTTCGAGTGCAGATAAACAAGTCATTTATGTTTTTCACTTACGTGTGAGAGGAATACGGGTCGAAATTAAGTCATGGTGCATGATGGTAGCATGAATTTGGGACTGAGGAATGTAAAATGTGTTTACTCCTTTTTGCAGTCATACTGGGAGGAAGAAGTGCATTGTGAATTTTCACCAAACAGACATTGTGCGTAAGAATATTAATATGCAGCACAAAACCTAATGTGTCTCTTCCTTTCAGTTGGTTTAGCTGCTGTTTCTGGATGTTTTTGCCTTCTTTATGCTGAGATTAAAATTCTCTTCCAGGGATCTTAATCTTTGCATTGATTGTGAAGAAAGGGTTTCTTTAGTATGAGATATTTTAAGGTGGTAGTTTACACAGCAAAGTGATTTTCTAATTTAAAAGGATGTGTTTAATTTAAAATGTGTTGCCATTTCGTGTGTCTTTTTTTAGAAACCATAGATGAAATATCCTTTGCTATTCCTATACTTTTTTGTATGAGAATTTCCAATATTTCAACATTAGATTAAACTCTGAAAGACTGGTAGCAGTCTTTTAATAATTAAATACACTGACTTAAGTCTGTCCTCTGTTAGAGCCATTGCAAATATTCTTTGAACATGAACTTGCATTATTTTTGTAGGGTTCTTCATTAACTGACATGTTTTAAAAAGTGTAGTGCTATTTTAAAAATGGAAAGCATTATTTGGAGTTTAGTCTAAGAGACTGCTTTTAATAGAAGTTTAAAAATAGAATTAAATGTGGTGTTTAAAAAAGCTCTGATTTTAAAAGTGAGATCTTGTATGTTCATCATTGAATATGATTACTGAAATATCAAAACTCCTTACTTTTTTTATATTGCAACTTAAAAAGTATCATAAAACACCTGGCATTGCAGTACAATATTTACACATTTAAAAAGTGATAATTTTTGAATACAAAATTAAAGTTTGTTATATAGTAATTTCATTATTTTCTTGGCATACATCCATATTGTCATGATGATAATATGAAGTAGGTCAGTGCAGGCTTTAATAGTTTCATACTACACAGTAGTTGGCAGCTGAGTATCTTGCTTTCAGTTTTAATTTTAAAATGAAGTTTAAATATTTTAAAGGAGAATTTTTTAGGGTTAACAATAGTCCTGCTGTGGCAATTTGAATAGGTCAGATAAATAGGATTGCCTTGTGTGTGTGCGTGAGAGAGAGAGAGAGAGAGAGAGAGAGAGAGAGAGAGAGAGTGAAGGCTTTATTCTTCGATGGATGCCCTACCCCCTTTTAAAGCTGTAATTTAAAGGAAGAGATGCTTAATCTCCTTACCATCAAGGTTTCCAGAAACCAGGTTTTTTTCCCCCCTATTAACTTGATGTAACTAGTGTCTCTGAAATCTGAATTGAGCACTTTGGTTTTTACATTCAGGTAAGGGATATCCAAGTTAAAGGACTAAAATCTTTTAAGAAAGGCAAATTTTGAAAGTTGAATTAGTAAGTATATGTTTTAATTTATTAGAACAATAGGGGAAAGGAATCTTCACCTTATATTTTTAAAATATGAATAAGTTGTATAGGCAGTGGACTGAAATGTTTGAATGATAATGATAGTGGAGTGGTGCTCCTTTTGGTAAATCATGTGATTTAATTATTCTTTAATTGATAATTTATATTTACACGTCCATTACAACTTAACTGCGCTGATTTTAATGTAAGAAAAACTTCTGAAGTACAGTGTGCTTCAGTTTTTGGTACTTGCTCTGAAAAGAAAAACTGACAACAAACACCTTAATCCCCAAATGTACAGTTTTACAGCTTCGTTTTAAAATTGTACTGGCATACTTAGTAGCATTTAATTTTCAGCTTTAGAAATCCTATTTGCAAAAATTATCTCTTTATATTTAAAACTTTAGAATAAACAACATTTGTGTATCATAAACCATGTTAGTGGCTCTATGTAATATATAGACTCATAGCCGCTGCTCCGCAAGACTGGATTTATGTTATTCATCAAGTGACTATATAAAATAAAGACTTTAGAAAGTGAAAGCTCCTTCACCACAATCTCTTCCTAAGAAATAGTGTGTGTATGTGTATAAAATTAAAATGACTTTTAATAGGTAAAATTGCAGTTCTTTAGGTATCTCATTTCACATTTTTTTGAAGCAAAAATATCTTTTTACCAATTATTTTATCACTTGATAATGTTCTGAAAGATTATCAGTTTTGTAGTACATCCTATATCAACTTTTGGTATCATTACTAATGAGAATTTAAAATTGCATTAAACAGGGGCTTCCCTGGTGGCGCAGTGGTTGAGAGTCCGCCTGCCGATGCAGGGGACACGGGTTCGTGCCCCAGTCCGGGAAGATCCCACATGCCGCGGAGCGGCTGGGCCCGTGAGCCATGGCAGCTGAGCCTGCGCGTCGCTCCGCCGCGGGAGAGGCCACAGCAGTGAGAGGCCTGCGTACCGAAAAAAAAAAAAAAAAAAAAAGAGAGAGAGAGAGAAAAATAAAATTGTATTAAACAGAAATGTGGCGTTTAATAATTATCAAAAGGGTTTTGCATTTAGGTTGATCATAGTTTCTAAATTATTGGACTTGCAGGTCACAAACAAGTCTGAACTTGTCCTCCTATTTTACAAATATACAGTATGTGATGTAGGCCTTTAGCTGGATAATGAATTATTTATTATCTCAGTTCATAATTAATCTATTCTCTTTATTAAACTAAAATGCTGTTAGATAAAAGTATGTCCATGGTTATTTCAAGCATTAAAAATGAGTCTTTGGAAAAAATATTAAGTATTCTGAGTTGAAATCATGGTACTTAATGATTAACATCAGAAACCAGATTTCTTAAGAATTGGAAATATAATGTATTTTTAAGATAGTTCTACAAAATAAAGTTACTAACTTGATAACTTGATAGTTTTGTAGTATTTGTGTAATATATTTATGGGAATCTTCAGTTTAAGTCCAATGTAACGAGCCTGTACCTTTCTTGATCTTCCTTATTCCCACTCCATAGACAGAGGTCCAGATCACTTGCACAACTCCCTTGAAAGGAGATTTATTTGCAGAGGTGTGTTTTAATACTGAATATGCTATAACATAGTATTTATATTTTGTAAGTAATAGAATTCTAATATAAACTTTTCATTAAAAAAGGAAAGCTAGTAACTCATGCATTTTTTCTAAATAAAAACTCATACTGGCAACCTAAAACAAAGCCACAATCTAACCTTACTGCAAACTTCTTTAACTTACATTGCACCCCTCTTTGGTTACCTAAAAAAAGAATACTGAAGCAAGTTTTTCCTTCCTCTTATCTCCCAGTGTCTTCACAGTTTACAAAAAAAAAAATGTATTTAATTTAGACCAAAAGAATTTAAGTGCTTTTCTTTTCCTTTTTAAAGCAATTTTTCTTGAAACCCTGATAGAATAAAATTACTGTGGAAAAATTGCATTTGAAATCGCTCTGCCTGTTTGTGATTAGTTATGTTTAAGAATAATCATACCTGCATGGTTGGGAGTGATTAGCATATTTGGAATTAGACTGTCACACAGACGACAAACATTTACCTATAAATTCAAAAGAAATCATGATGTTTCATTGTAGAAAATGTTCTAATACTGTATTTACTCAACAAACAAATTCAGGGATTCTTAAAAGAATTCGTTATTATCAGTTATTTTTATTTATATAACTATTTGCAAGTAAGACCTTAAAAACCATTTTTTTAAAACAGTTCTATATGATGTGTCATTATTCTACACACTTCATGGAAAGAGATAAATTGAGTGACAGGGAAGATACAGTATTCCTCTGATTCATTGTCAGATCCTGGGAGCAGTGCTGTGGCTGTAGTTCCTTGTCTTTATTTAATTCTGTAAGTTATACAGAGGTCTGGATCTGGTACATTTTAGATTTAGAATTTAAACCCAAATTGAGCAATTTTGTTTTACTCTTTTATTTCTTAGTTGCAGTGAGCAAAGTATGGAGATCCATACTTTTTTCTTGTTAGCGCCATATTTGTTCTGATTTCTGTCCCCTGTCATAGAACTCAGTAGTTCAGTTTTGTCCTTGGTTCTGGGACAGGCAATTTTTAGCTCTAAGAAATAGTTATTGTTTCTTCAACTTAAGTGGGAAACATTTGCTGTAAAGCTCATGACTTTAGAGTTTACTTTAACCATAAGCCCAGGATTTTCATTTTGCTTTAAAATTAGAGACTGACTAGTACATCAGCTGGCTTTTAAATATTTTGATTAGTTGTTTGACATGTCACCTACCCTGAGTTCAACCTATCTTCCATACCAAGCACACCAAAGACTTAGGGTCCTTTTAGCTTGTCTGTATTGAGGCCAGCTGTGATGGTGCATCCTAGCACTGTTTCTGATTCCAGAAAGAAGGCAATTCCTTGTTCTCTATGATCAGAAACTGATGAAATTGTCTTCCCTATTGCTCAGAAAGGCAAGTTAAGCAGTTTCAAACCTCTCAACTTTATGGCCTCGTTTAACTTAGGTACTGATTTTGTGTGTGTATAAATAATTGACCAGTTTGCTCTCCCCATTGGGTGGTGTCTTGAATGATGTAATGTGCAGAACTGATTTGGTTTCTGTGTCACTATTAGTTTTTGGTATTATTGGGGGAAATGAACTTCACGGTGGTGGGAAAGGCAGAAGTGTCTTTTTTGTTATGAAAGATGCTTTGAATAAAAACTTACGTCAAATCACTTTTTATATTAGAAAAATGTTACATACTAAAACTGTACAAATGAAAATGAGCATTGTCGTTCACTCAAATTTGAACACTTTAAGCAAGAACAGTGTTTAAGTACTCACCTGAGTACCTGCTGTATACAAAGTACTTTTCTAGAGACTGGCATTTGAGGAATGCCCATTCACATGTAATATTAACCTAAGCAAAAATGTGCAATAAAACCTCTCTTTCATTCAGTTAGAGGACCAGGGAATGCGGTGACAAATGCCAAAGCATGGGAAAAGTAGACCCCTTCGTTTCGTTTCCTTGTCTACAAAATGAAAGGTTTATACTAGATGACCCTGCATTAAATTTCTATGGCTCTGTTACTAAATTAATATTGACAGCAATAATAAAGCAGACCATGAGTACAGTGAAAGACTAACATTTAATTAATCAGCAATCAGCAGAACATTTTCAGTGGACGGATTGTTAGGTTTTGTTGGTGTTTCCTTGGGTGCTAGCCCAGGAGAACTACCTGAAGGTGTAATTCACTTATTGTTACCTTGTGCAAGAGTTCTGTTATGTGAGATTCAGTCTGCAAATATTTATTGAGCATGTATGACACTTAATGTATTCTAAGAGCTGCTGTTGATTATGCAAAAATATGAGACTATGTAGTACTACCTGTTGTTGGGGAGTTTACTAGTTGCTAGTTGAGAGATTGCACTAGGGGGGGTTATTTGTGTGATTGTTTTGTTTATGAAGAGGTGCTCAATACTTAAGAGCATCTCACATAGGAACTTTTCTCCTGTAGTAATAATATAGTATTTTAAGGCAGTAGAGAGTGTTATATTGTAAATTTGGTTATGTAAATAACAAAGGTGTGTATTCTTTTCAGAAAATTGAGTGTTGAGTTGAGCTTCACAACTTTATTCATCAAGGGTAGACATTTTAATTTGTAGCTGTGACAGAATGTTCTTTATAAGTATTATAAAGAATGAGACAGTAAGATACTCTGTATTTCAGACCAAACTAGACAGCTTTGTCGAGTGCCTCCTTTTCCACTGTCTCTCTGCATTTGGTCTTTTTAGTTGCTTTCTCTTCTGCTTCCTTGAGGTTCTAAAAGTTCAGGTTAAAGAAGAGTAACATGGGCCAACAAGAGGAAGACTCTTTCTGCCCTGGGTAGGATAACAAACAAGGAACAAAAAGCTCTGAAGCCTTAATGCACTTGATTGCTGACTATGAGATTAAGGTAGTTAACGCTTAACCTTAACCCACATGAATAAAAACTTTAAAACATGATTTAATTTTTCTTTCTTGAGACGTTTACTTTTTTCTGTGTCATGCACTGTATACTTCCTATTCAAAAGAGGAAATAGAAAACAATGAGGTTTGGTTAATTATGCACAATACCTCTATCAGGCCTCTATTACAGGAGCTCCTATATATATTACAAGAATGTGTGGGAGGTGAGGTTTTGTATCTCAGAACAAACTGAAAACATACAGGTGTATTCCTTGCTATTTGTACCCTATTTGGTTTCTTTTGAAGAGTGAGAGGTCAGAGTGACAGGTTCCAAATCTGTTATGTTTTGGAATTTGGGGAAGCAAGAGTACATATGGTGGGAAATACCATCTCCTCCAAATAGCTTTATCTTAAAAAAAGAAAAAAATTCCTGAACCTGTTTGTGGTGGTCTGGGTTTGGATAGGAAGGGTTCAGATAGCAAAGGATACCTTTACACTCATTTCAACACAGGATTCAAATGGACTTGAACTTGCATGCCACAAATCTGATTAATGAGTGATGCCTACCAAAGGCATGGGAATAGGAAGTGATGGTACATATGCCCTATATTTACCTCCCCTTTTCTTTCTGAAATCCGTGATTTTTAGAATTTGAGCTGTGTTATAGGTAAAGCATCAGAACTATTGGTTATCTTGGAGGATGATTCCCTAGAGCTTTGGGGTTGCCATCTGTGATTCCTAATTTTAAGATACAAACCAAGCATGTAGAGCACTTGGGTTTGTGTTTTTCATTCTTTTCTTGTGTTTTTATTTTTCTGTGGCTTTCCTATTTTGATGATCTTTTGCTCCTAAGTAGCTTCAAGATGGGAACAGGGGATTACTGTATTAAGTGGCTACTTCAGTTTGTATTATCCATAACCCTTTTTCTTTGCTTTCATTATCTTGTTTCTCTGCTTATGCCTGTGCTGGTCTTTTTACCTGCTACCTTAAAAACCCTTCTCTTTTTTCTGTTGATATAAGTGTCTAACTTTAAGATCCAACTCATGTGCTACTGCTTCCATGAAACTTCTCCCAACTCCTAAGGAACAATGATCTAAGGTGTATAAATTTGTTTTTTTTTCAGTAATTTAGACTGGCCTTACCTGAGATGAATCCATTTTAGTGAATTTTTACTGAATTTAAATGAAACATTCTCATTTTCCAATATGTAAGTTTTATAGGAATTCAGAGACCGAATATACCTGAAACAAAGCAATCACTGCATAATAATTAGTTTACAATATGACAGTAAAACATTATTTGTATATGGGAGAGCCAAGAACTTGCCATTGTTTTTGCAGTATACATGAAATTTTTAAAATGTAATTAGATAAGAGTGTCACTTCAGTGATATCTTGCTTGGAGCAAAGTTGGTCCTTCTGGGAGGTTGGGAAATGTATTTGAACAAGATGCTTCAGTTAATGTAAGTGAATCACTTCCCTAATTTGATTGCATTCATTAGATTTATTAATTGCATTTGTGTATAAGCAATCTATGATCAAAAAATTAACTGTCAAATTACTAAATGCATGATCCCTTTTTCTGCAGTAGAAGATATTAGCAAGCTTTGTTTGGGCAAATTCTGTACATACAAGTTCCAAAGAAGTGAGAAGGTCAGCAACTAATCCTGCATTTATGGAATCAAGTGGTCAAAGAAAACTGAATTCAGTGCACATTTATTTTAATGTCTACCACATACAGGCATAGGAAGATTAAAAAGCAGTATGACACTAGCTCTACCTTACATTCACCCTCTGTGTGTAGTTGTATGCAACGTAATTGAATTTAACAAAAGTAAGATTTTGTTACATGCAGTGATGGTGTAATCAATGGTATAAACAAATACAGAATTAGATGAGAGAAAGATTCAGTGAGGACATAATAGTTTTATTGGCAAAATTCAGGATCATGGCCTTAGCAAAAAATCAAGGGATGGGCTATTGATCCAGATACATTTTACAGTTTGCTTACTGGGAGATCTTTATTCCCACTATCAGGAATTAGATTCAGAGTTGTTGATGACAGTAAGCCTTGCCAATAATGAGACTAATTAGAGGAAAATAGCTTAGGACAAAAGTTTTCTTGACTGAGGAGTGGGGTTTTCACCAGTCGCAATCCTCTCATCTAAATTTTAATGCACAGAGGTGGAAGCAATAATATAAAGTAATAATAGAGAAGAAAAGGACGAGGGTGGGTGGAGCTGGGGCAGGGAACCAGAACTGCTCCAATAGCAGTCTTGGCAGGGGACTGTGTACCCTGAATTGACTCAGTGAATGATGCCATTTCATGAAGAGGATTAGAATATTTAATGTGGGGGTCCCTCATGTATCTCATTCAGCCCATATCTTGGCTCCTATATCTTGGCATCTATATCTATGTACCTTTCTATTATTGGAGGCAGTTTGCTTTCCCCGTTGGATTCATACGTGTCCATATATTTAGGGAATTTGTTTTAACACATACCCCTTTTCTGTCAGCATCATCAAACTGTTCTTTTCCATAGGCTGCTTTTCCTGTGGCTTTATACATGCTTAGGACTTCCTTAAATCAGCAGCAAACAACCTTAGAGGTTTTGCAGTAAAACAAACAGTTGATCCCTCAAAGACCTAAAGAGCTCATTCATAGTCATAAGAAAAACGTCATTAGGTAAGTGAATGAAGAATGTAGATACTCATTTTATAGGAAGAATAGCATAAACTATTAACAAATATGCAAAAATCTTTACTCTCGATGATAATAATTATAACAGAAAAGTACTATTTTTCTGACCACTAAGAAAAGGTTTAAGAAATATAGTAATTATTGCTAGTTAATCTTACCCCTGGTGGTTTTACTAGTTTCCTTATCTCTTTCCCTCCCTCCAGTCCCTCACATATTATCCTGTTGTATGGTATATAAGCCTACTCATATTTTTGGTGGAATAAGTTTGAACATACATTTTAAAAGTGTTAACTGTGTCTGCACTTAGGTGGTGGAACAATGTACGGTTTTTCCCTCTGCTTTGTTATATTCTCCAATTTTTTTTTAATGAGCAAGTATTATTTTTAGTTTGGAAAAATATCCAAACAAGTAAAATAATGCTTATTGTCTATCCTGCTGCTCTTCCCTTTAGGCTGCCGTCTGTCCTTCAGATCTTTTCTGTCTCTTACCCATTTTAACTCTTGCAGTCTGGCTTCCTGCTCTTCTTGCCAATTCAGTGGCCTTTTCTGAGACTCTGTTTTTCATTTTGTAACTCTTCTTCTGATTATTAAGATTCCTTCGCACTTTGGAAATTTTCATTCATTCCTTTTTGAGAGTCACCTTTGTATCAGCTGCTCTGCCAGGCATTGGGGATTCCATGGGCAAGGATGTAGGATCTCTGTTTTGGGGACCTTACCTCTGATTAATGTTTTATCTATTCTGCTGCTTTCCTCTAGATGCTCTTTAATTGTGAATATCCAAACACTTACTTCTCAGCCATCCATTCTTTTTCTCTTTTTATATCTTTGCTAGTCATGAAATAGATAGGCTCACCAGACAACTCTAACCACATCTACTCATTCATTCGCCAGAGTACAGGTTGCCACCATTGTCACGTTAAACTTGGCATTTTCACAACCCATTTTCATAACTCTTCTATGCCATGATGCCTTGCCACCTCAATTTGCTTTCCTTTCCCATTATTCTAGTTCTTTTGGTAGTAGATACTAGTGTTCCTTCATTCTATAAGGCTAGCTGTATTGGCTTCATATTTGATTTTTCTCTCTCATCCCTTGCCCAATATTTTAACATGTTGCCAAGTTCGCCTTGTCACTTAAGTTTCTCCCTGTCTTCCTGTTTCTACTGCCAGGACCATAGCTAAGTGCTTTACTATCTCATTCCTGGATTATTACAGCAGCAAAATAACTGTTCTCTGCCCTTGGCCTTTCCCCCTGTTCAATGATGCTGTATACTGCTGCCAAAATCAGTCTCTAAAACATCCTTTTTTATGTATCGAAAGCCGAGAGTAATTTCCTCTTGCCCCCTGTACCGTGATTAAATATTTGTCAGGTTTTAAAGGCCTTTGTAACCTAGTCCTCCTGTACAGTACATCCAGCCCTACTTCTTGGTGTTCACAAGCATTCAACTCCACTTCAGTGCAGCAGGCACTTCACTGTCTGCCTTACATTTTGTGGTCCTGCTTCCACTCCTGCTTTGTATCTTTTCTAGAATCTCTACTCCCCTGTCTCCAAATCCTGCTTAATCACGTTTTAACTATTTTAAAGTCATAGGACAAGTTATTGTAGTATAAAACATTCTTTAGCTACCCTAGTCCATATTTGTTTTTTCTTGATCTCGTTATATATTGAGGTCTGTACAATTAAGCACTTAATCACTTTTAATTTTTTTCCTGCGCTGTTTCAATAAACAACAAGTTCTTTGAAGCTAGGGGCAACATCTTTTGTATCTTTTTATTTCTCATGTAGCAGTAGGTACTACTGAATACCATTTTTGTTTACTGTATTCTTAGAGGTAATTTTTTTTCCTACATATTAATGTTTCTGTATTTTATATATTTAATGAGGTAATTTCCTCCCCAAACAAGTTATTAAACTCATGCTGCATTTTACATAATAGAGGACTTATAGCAGTTGTTTTTTTAATATTGGCGAAACTGAAGTAATCATGTGTTTCGAGTTTCAGTTTTACTAGTCAAATGTCTTTCACTGTATTTAGATTAAAAAATGATGTATATCCCAAGTGAGAGCCGTTGTGTCCCTCATTTAAAAAATACTGAGCACATGACTACTACATAGTTCTGTAACCTTTCATAAATGAGTATATAGTAGTAGAGTTGACCCTTGAACAACATGAGTTTGAACTGGAAGGGTCCACATTTATGTGGAATTTTTTCAGTAGGTATGTGCTATGGTGGTACTACACCATCCGTGGTTGGTTGAAGCCGCAGATGCAGAACCACAGATACTTAGGGTGACTGTAAAATTATACTCAGAATTTTGACTGCACAGGGGTGGGCAGCCCGTCCTCCGCATTGTTCACAGGTCAGTTGTATTTAGTTAGGGTTTTCTGGACTGATCAGCGGTGTCCCAGCTTAGTTCCCAAGTGATAAACTTGGAATTTTGAAGACTCCCTTAACATTGAACTGGAGATAGCTTCTTTTAAGTTTGGTCCTGGTGGAAGGTTTGACCTACTTATTTTGGGAGCCAAGATCCAAGGCTAAGGTAACTTGTTGAGTCATGGCTTAAGCCTGGAGACAGCAAAGGAAACCTGTGAGTGAGGGCAAGTAACTGAGGGAGGTGGATTTATCTGGGAAGTAAGGAGGGAATGACTAAAATAGGAAAATAATTCTGAGGGCTGAAGTATTTCAGATTCATAAAACAGGCTAGTCTGCTGGGCCTGTTTATCTGACATAGAGCCTTTTTAATTTGTTTATTTGGCCTGCTAGATATTCTTTCAGAGAGATACAGCAACTAGTTTATCTTTAAAAGACTTTTTTTTTTGCGGTACACGGGCCTCTCACTGTTGTGGCCTCTCCCGTTGTGGAGCGCAGGCTCCGGACGCGCAGGCTCAGCGGCCATGGCTCACGGGCCCAGCCGCTCCACTGCATGTGGGATCTTCCTGGACCGGGGCACGAACCCGTGTCCCCTGCATCGGCAGGCGGACTCTCAACCACTGCGCCACCAGGGAAGCCCTAAAAGACTTTTTAAGCTTTAAAATTGTATTTATACGATGCTACTTGGTTTGTTAGAGCAGTGGTTGTCAAATGGTGGTCATACTAGCATCACCTGGGAACTTGTTAGAGCTGTAAATTTGGGGACTCTACCTCAGATTTACTGTAACAGAAACTGGGGGTGTGACCAGCAGTCTTTGTTTTAGTAGCCTTTCAAATGTTTCTGATAGATACTGAGGTTAGCGAACCACTGACTTAAAGGAGGTATCTTCTAATAAAATAATAAGCCTAAGTCTTCTCTGTGGCAGAGCTTTAGTATTCTCAATTCTTGAGTACCCCAGGTAGAGTTAGTAACTCCTTTATTTTAATTTTCATAGTATTTGAATATAATTCTGCTATAGCATCATTTACACTGTGCTATAAAAGATTTCCACTAAGTTGAAATCTTTAGTTTCAGTAATTGTACATTAAGTGAATTGATGAATAAAAATTAAACAGATACTGCATAGTCATCATTGCACTCATCCCTGGTCAACAGTTTAAAGACAGGCAGACAGGCACACGATACCAGTGACCACATGTGCAAGAAAGTATGGGATGTATAACCCAGGAGTCAGCAAGGTTTTTCTTCAAAGGGCCAGATAGTAAATATTTTTGGCTTTGTTGGACATAGAGTCTCTGTTGCAACTACTTTACTCTGCCATTGTATTAGGAAATTAGCCATCAATAACGTATTAGTGAATGGGGATGGCCAAATTTGTTCCACTGCTGGCAGGATTTGGCCCTTGGGCAGTATTTTGTGGACCCCTATATACCATTGCTACCTGGGAGAAGTATGTAAAGAATATAGATAACTGTTCTCAATCTTCACTATCTTACATTAACAAAGAATAAATGCTAGTCACCTGCTTGTTATTAATTGTCTTGTAATTCTCCCTTGGGTAAAACCAGGATTATATGCAAAGCATATTAGAATACAAATGAGAGTTATATTTCAGCAGTAGTCGTAAGTCAGCTCCCAGTGATGATAATAAAGTATACTGACTTTTGATTTCTGGTCCAACACTTAAAGAGCTTGAAAGTCTTCACTCCTGTTGTCACAAGAATAAAAGGAGGAGAAAAGCAACCATTTTGAAATACAGCCAGAGCTCTCTGTTCTCTTTAAGAAGGCCTGCCTCAAGGGAAACTGTTTTACCAGAGCCTAACCAACTGGGGCTTTACCAAAGCCTAATTGACCTGAGGGAAAGAAAATACCCAACACCAGTCTCCTCTAGTCTTCTATGGGGGGGAAGGGAAATACCCAACTCAGGCTCACTAAAAGACCTGAGACCTAATCATAGGACAGTAGAATGCTCCTCACCCCCCACCCCCAATTTTACCACATCAGTACGGCCTCTGTATAATAATGGGATTACAGCTTAAACAACTATAAGCCTCAGACCTTGCTTAATAAGTAACTTATTATAGGTACTCTCAAAGACAACATGGGAGACAAAAACAAGGAAGTTAGAGAAAATTTTAGTTTCAGACACCACAGCAATGTCAAACAATTAACGCAGCCCAGCTCTTAGACAGATGAACATAACACCTTGCAGTAAGGAGCTATCTATCTCAGTTCCTTTTACCCAACATCATGTCTGTCTTTCAGCAGAAAATTACAAGGCATGCTAAAAGGAAAAAAGCACAATCTGAAGAGGTAAACCAAGCATCAGAACCAGACTCAGATATGACACAGATTTTGGAATTATCAGACTGAATTTAAAATCACTAGGTTAATATGCTAAGGGCTCTAATGGAAAAAGTGGACAACATGCAAGAACAGATGGGTAATGTAAGCAGAGAGATGAAAACTCTAAGAAAGACCCAAAAGGAAATGCTAATAATCAAAAATACTGTAACAGAAATGGAGAATGTCTTTGATGGGTCCATCAGTAGACTGGACATGACTCAGGAAAGAATCAGTATGAAGTATGAAGGTATGTCAATAGAAACTTCCAAAACTAAAATACAGGGAAGAAGAAAGAATGAAAAAGGTGGAACAGAATATCCAAGACTGTGAGATGATTACAGAAAATATAACATGCATAATTGGAATACCAGAAGAAGAAAGAAAGAGAGGAACAGAAAAAATATTTGAAGTTTAATGGCAGAATTTTCCCCATTTAATGACAGACAGCATACCACAGATCTAGGAAGCTCAGAGAATACCAAGCGGGATAAATAAAAAATATCTACACCTAGGCATATTATGTTCAAACTGCAGAAGATTAAAGGCAAAGAGGAAATCTTGGAAGAACTCAGAGGGAAATAACCACCTTATCTACAGAGGAACAAGGGTAAGAATTACAATAAGACTTCTCTTCAGAAACCAAGTAAACAAGGAAGCAACCAAGAAAGTAGAGTAAAATATTTAGCATTGAAAGAAGGAAACCACCAACCAGTGAAATTATCCTTCAAAAGTGAAGGAGAGTGCTTCCCTGGTGGCAGAGTGGTTAAGAATCTGCCAGCCAATGCAGGGGACATAGGTTCGAGCCCCGGTTCGGGAAGATCCCACATGCCGCAGAGCAACTAAGCTCATGCGCCACAACTACTGAGCGTGTGCCCTAGAGCCTGTGTGTCACAACTACTGAGCCTGTGTGCCACAACTACTGATGCCCACCACTTAGAGCCTGTGCTCCATAACAAGAGAAGCCACCGCAATGAGAAGCCCACACACCACAACGAAGAGTAGCCCCTGCTCGCCGCCTTTAGAGAAAGCCTGCACACAGCAACAAAGACCCAACGCAGCCAAAAATAAATAAATTTTAAAAAGTAATAGGGCTTCCCTGGTGGCACAGTGGTTGAGGGTCTGCCTGCCAATGCAGGGGACACAGGTTCATGCTCCGCTCTGGGAAGATCCCACATGCCACAGAGTGGCTGGGCCTGTGAGCCATGGCCACTGAGCCTGCGTTTCCAGAGCCTGCGCTCCACAACTGGAGAGGCCACAACAGTGAGAGGCCTGTGTACTGCAAAAATAATAATAATAATAAATGTATATTAAAAAAAGTGAAGGAGAAATAAAGCCTTTCTCAGACCAACAAAAATTGAGAGAATTTGTTATCAGTAGACCTCCTTAGAAAGAAATGTTAAAAGAAGTTCTTCAAAGAGAAGGAAACTGATATAGACCAGACATTCAGGTGGCATAAAGATAGAAAGAGTGAGAAGGAAGAAATGAAGATAAAATAAAATCTTTTATTTTTCTTTAATTGATTTAATGGCTAACAGTTTGTTCAAAATAATGTGTTTGGTAATTATAGCTATGGATAAGTGAAATGAATGACAGTAATGTTATAAGGGACTGAAAGAAAGAATTGGGAATACTCTTACAAGGTACTCGCACTAACTGTTAAGTGGTATAGTGTTACTTGAAAGTGAACTTCCCTGGTGGTGCACTGGTTAAGAATCCCCCTGCCAATGCAGGGGACACAGGTTCAAGCCCTGGTCCAGGAAGATCCCACATGCCTTGGAGCAACTAAGCCCATGTGCCACAACTACTGAAGCCTGCACGCCTGGAGTCTGTGCTCCGCAACAAGAGAAGCCACCACAGTGAGAAGCCCGCACACTGCAACGAAGAGTGACCCCCACTCGCAGCCACTAGAGAAAGACCGGGCGCATCAACGAAATCCCAACGCAGCCATGGATAGATAGATAAGATAGATAGATAGAAAGAAAGACCGGTGCATCAACGAAATCCCAACACAGCCATAAATAGATAGATAGATGGATGGATGGATGGGTAGAAAGAAAGTGAACTTAGAACAGTCATAAAAGTATCCTAGTGTAACCAGTAAAAAGATTTAAAAAGGAAGTATAATTGACATGCTAAGAGAGTAGAGAAAATAGAATCATATAAAATGCATTTAAAAAGGAAGTATAATTGACATGCTAAGAGAGTAGAGAAAATAGAATCATATAAAATGCTCAAATAAAACGAAAGAAGGCAGAAGGTGGAGAAGACCAAAAAAAAGGCAATGAATAGTAAATAGTTACAAATACGGTACATAGTAATCCAGCTGTATCAATAATCACTTTAAATGTGAATGTTCTAAATACACCAATTAAAAGACAGAGGCTGAGTAGATTAAAAAACAAGCCCCAACTATATGTTGTCTACAAGTATTACCATTCTTATACTTTGGTACATTTAGTAACCAATTACTTGTAACATAGCTCAGGAATATGTTGTAACTGAATTTGAGAACCTTTGCTATAAAAATTGCAAGCAAATGGTGAGCAATTTAAATGGTAAAGAGCTCAAGGGAGAGTGGCCATGTTTTGTGCCCTGATTTGTCTATAAACTATTTAATATCCATTTAAAATTAATTTTACAAGTAATTATTGAGCATTTCTTATGTAGATTCTGATTTTTTAAACAGCTTTAATGAGATAATTTGCATACCATTAAATTCACTTGTTCTAAGTGTACAATTCAGGGGTTTTAGTATATTTACAGAGTTGTGCAGTCATCACCATGATCTAATTTGAGAATGCTTTAATTTTTTTTTTAAGCAATTGAGAAATTAATTATATTGACTAGAAGTGGAAAGGTTATTTGTCTAATTGTAATTCTGCAGGGTCAAAGGTAGTAGGAGCATTTGAGGTAGTGTTTTTGTTTTACCTGTTGATGAGACTTAACAATAGTACATGGGTTTCTAGAAACTCAAGAGTTGAAGTTGCATTTGACTCTGCTCTTTTTCCCTGCAGTCTTTGCTTGTCTTTATCCTCTGAGGACCAGTCTTTCATTACTTTAGATATGCTAAAAAGCTTTCTTCTATTTAGGTGCTTTCTGCTAAAAAAAAAAAATTTTCTAAGTATTGCCTTGAGCTTCATCATAACTGGTTAAATACTTGTGTGAGTCTTACTATGGCACACATTATTTTAAGACATTTCTACTTTATGTATTTGTAATTATAAAGCACAATATGTCAGCTGTCACTTTTTTCTTTAACATGTTTTTG
This sequence comes from Kogia breviceps, assembly GCF_026419965.1. Taxonomy (NCBI): domain Eukaryota; kingdom Metazoa; phylum Chordata; class Mammalia; order Artiodactyla; family Physeteridae; genus Kogia; species Kogia breviceps. Next base: position 145,070,580 of record NC_081312.1, read on the forward strand.
AACCAGTGAGGTAATTGTACTGTCCTAAATTAATTTTCTCTTTAAGATGGTTAGAAATTTTCTCTGCCAAGCATAAAAACTTACAAAATAGAGTAACTTTTATTTTTAAAATCTTACATATTTAACAGTTTTAAAGTGGAAGTAATCAGAATCACAAAGAAGCAGTCCACTGCAGTGCAGTCATTATAAGATATTATGAAATTAGTTGCCTTGATTTGCCACTCAAGTCACATAACCTTTTGAAGTTGTCTCCTTTATCAGTAAAATGGAAACAGTAATAGTGTTTACCTGGTAAGATTGTAGTGAAGATTAAATGAGGTAATTCATGTAAAACACTGAGTACAGAATCTGGCACATGGTAAGTACTCAGTAAATGTTGGCTACTATATTTTAACCATGGTAAAATTCAGAGAACTTTTTCACTGTAACACACAATCTGTTTACAGAGAATTCAGATTACTTCCTGATTCTAATTACTGAATTACTGTACTGTGATAGAAGGAACCATATTTGAAGGAAGTTTTCCAGGCTGAGGGAAGAGCAAATGCAAAAGTCATGAGAAGGCCTCCCCAAGGAGGCCAAGCAATGAGAGTGCATCAGAGTGTACAAGTGAAGTCAAAGATAGAGGGGCAGATTTGTTTAGGGCAGGTCTAGTAAGCACTAAGACTAGGCTTTCCTTCTGAGTGAGATGGGAGCCACTGGAAGGCTCTGACCAAAGGAGTGACATGATCCTACTGATGTTTTAAAACACTCACTGGTCTACACGTTCCCAACCCTAATACCCCCTTGGTAAATTTCTGCTTATCATTCAGAGCTCAACTCACATAACTCCAAAAGGAAAGAATCTTTCCTGAATATTTAAGGTAAGTCAGGTCCATCACTCTCCTCCTAGGTTCTAGTTCTTGTTACCATGCATTACAATTGTAGTAAAATAGTTGAATAACTTCATAGTCTCCTCCGTTAGAATATTAGCACCATAAAGACAGGGATTGTATCTCTCAAAGATACTTCCCCAGTGCAGTGAATGCTTGCATGTATGCAGGAGCTAACTTAATAACTATGTACCAGACTTCTTTTAGACTTCAGTTGGCGGTCTGGTGCAGTTTTCCTGCTATTCCTTCTCCCACCTTCCAGTGTCTACCCCTCATGTCATGTTTTAAGTCATAAGTTACTAAGTGTAGGAGTTATAAATAAAAATAGCAAACTTTAGTATTTTTACCATTAAAATTCTTAAGTTTTCTTGATAAACCATTTTCAACAGTACAAAAGTATAGCTTATTTTAAATTTCTGTTTAGAGATGATCTTTTTGAATGTCTAAATTAGTGTTAATATAGGCAGCATTACCAAAAATAAATCATTTTATCAGCATTCAAATTGGTATGTATTATCTCAAGTTGGTGTTTTTTAGCTTGAAGTATGAAACATTTTTCTGAAACTCTCCCACATATTCCTTTTTCCCTCAGTATGGTAAATTTTACTGGTGTATATATATGTATATTATAGTATGTTTTATTGTGAAGAAATATTAAGTGCTCTTAATAGAAATTTGTTAAATTTCTTTATAATTTCTCATTGGGGAGGTAGAGGAGGAGAAACAAAAATGACTTGGTGGTGTCACTGCCCCACTTCTTTATTTTTAATATCTGGAAATGATGACATGTCTGATTAGTACAGCCTGAGTGTACTAATCAGTATGAGGGAAACAGTATGAGGGAAAGTCTGGCATATAGATAGCCTATGCACTTAGCTGTGATCCTTAAGGCTTAATTCTGGGGGCATGTGATTTCTTTCTTGAAGGGCATTTCCAGGGAATTCAAGATTAACTAAACACATATATTTTTATGTCTATCTCAATTCTTTAAAAAGTCTTTCTGATCACTTTTTTCCCCTTGGAGAGTAATAAAGTTTTTATTCACAATTTCTTGCTTGGGGATTTTTGGCGTTTTTTTGTGTTTTTTTGTTTTTTTTTAACACAGAGAATTCCAAAAAAGTTTCTCCTATGTAAAATGGATCTGAAGAACCTCCAAACGTAAAGAAAGCTCTTTTGTTCTTTGGCTTGTGGTTCACCACACTTACTCCCATCCCAGTGTTGGGTGCCACTTTTCTTGGGGCTGCACTCTTGTTTTTATGCTCTTCCTTTCTGGAGGGTTTCACACATTATGTGCTCAACTATTTATAGCTTTTCATTCTATATATCATATATACCATAATGATAAGGAAGTCTTTGGTTATGGACTTAAATACTGGTGGGTAATTACATCATGGTCACACATTTGTCGTGTGAAAAAGCAGGTCTTAACACAGTGTGTAAGTATTTACAGTTTTCTCTGTATATTACCTTCTTGTTCCATCTTTGCTTCTAGCGCATTTAAGTCTGGGTTTTCTTTCTCAGTTTCTTTCATCACTGTCTGTCTTTTTTCCTCCAGTTCTGCCTCTGTAGTTGGCATGTAGTATCTGTTTGTCACTCTTCCCAGAGCTATTCCTTGTTCTCTATCCTTCTCTAGGTGACTTCCCTCAGGATAAGTAACGGTGGATATCTACCCTGTACTTCCTCTTAATCTTCGTAGTTAATCATCAGTTTCTCATTTCTTCTAGTCATTTCTTCAGACAGACTCTATGGGGCCCCAAAATATTTACATTGGTCTAGTACATTTACTTCTTTAAAATTCTGTTTCATAAATGTGGATCATCTCATCTAAAACAAGACAAGAGATAATTTCCAGTAAATTGTGAAGTGTTTCCTCATGGTGCTCCTATTAGTATAAGATGTTTATAACAGCTAATTCAGAACCTCCTAGTTTGTCTCCCTCAATTTTTCTCCATCCTCCTTTTTTCCTATTATTTTGTTCTCTCATTCTTTTCCTTCCCCCCTCTTTCTTCTTTTACTTTTTTTCTGTCTCTTACCTTTCTCTCCCCATCATAAAAGAAAAAACTTTATGTAATTTATTAAAATTGTATGTCATTTCTTAAATTTAGAATCTGAGAAGTTGATAGCTTTATATTTTTTTTATCAGGGTATTTCAAAGCCTAATCAGGTTTTTATCCTTTTTTTCTTTTTTTGGCTACGTCTCTCTGCATGTGGGATCTTAGTTCCCCCACCAGGGATGGAACCCATGCCCCCTGCAGTGGAAGCGTGGAGTCTTAACCACTGGACCACCAGGGAAATCCGTAATCAGGTTTTTAAAGAAAAGATGTGATGAGCCTTTGCTATGGAAAAGATTATATGCAAAATCATTTAATAATGTACTGTAGAGAAGGTGTTAGTCAGCAGGCAAGTTTAACAGAAGGAAGGGCTGTGCTTGGCTGATTGCTTTCTTGCTTTAGTCTCCAGATATAAGGCTACCAAATTCCCACCAGTTGAAGAAAGATAGGAATTAAGTTGAAAGGACATTTTGGGATACCTGACTCCTGAAGTGAGATGTGAAGTGTTGTGAATTCTCTAAAATTTCAGCTTATTTGGGTAGACATGCAGCTTAGTCTTGCTTTATTTAAATAATAGAATAAGTTCTCTGTAGTTGTTTAAAATCTTTTTTTTAAAGTAAGTTGGAAGTTGTATTCCAGCATTGGCTTTGCAGTAAGAAGAATTTAGAGGTTGCTCAGACAGTTGCTTTGCTGGATGAAGACAAAGAACTGTGAGGGACTATAAATGAAATCCAGCTAGAGAAATTCAGTTTTATAGGAAATTGTTCTGGGATGTCAGTGCTGTAGTGTATTTGCTATTTGAGTATATAGCTGAGGTTATATGTGTTTAATCTTTCTGAAAATTTAAAGAGATGAATGGGCTTTGGGGTGACCATGGCAGATTAAAAAACAAAACAAAACTGTATATTTTAGACCTGTATAATTTGGCTGTTTTGGATTGCAATTTTTCATCCCTTGAGTACCAAACATAAAACTATTACATTAAGTGATATTTAATAATATAATTTTGTTTGTTACTGTCATTTATATTTTTTTTAAATTTAGAATCATAATCAAGTTGTTATTTCAACTGTAATACAAATACATGATAAAAAGGGCACCACAGGTGCTTCCCTGGTGGCACAGTGGTTGAGAGTACGCCTGCCGATGCAGGGGACGCCGGTTCGTGCCCCGGTCCGGGAGGATCCCACATGCCGCGGAGCGACTGGGCCCGTGAGCCATGGCCTCTGAGCCTGCGCGTCCGGAGTCTGTGCTCCGCAACGGGAGAGGCCACAACAGTGAGAGTCCCGCGTACCGCAAAAAAAAAAAAGGGCACCACAAATGAGCAGGAGGATTATTTAAGAAATGGTGTTAGGACAATTGCTTAAATTTAAAAGCTGCAACTCATAGCAGTCATCAATACATTACAGATGACTAAATGGTTAAATGAAAAGAAAAAAAATGGGTCCATTAAAAGAATAGAACAGATTAGAAATCAGTTTTGGTGTAGTGAAAGAGTTTTTTCTGTTAGAAGTAGTAGAAGACATCTCAAAACAAACCAAAAAAAAAAGAAGAAAAAGAAGATTTTACTACTTAAAATGAAAAGCAAAAAACTTAGTAATTTTTTTACCTCCTAGTCCAAATTGGAAGACAAATTGAACAGAATAAAATTTAAATGGTTATGCTCCCATTAAAAATGATTGAGGAGAATAAATGAATAAAATATTTTGATAGACTCTTAGTGGGATTAAAAAAAGCAATATAGTTGCACAATTTCACACACATAACCAAACATACACACACATGTCCACATACACACACACCCACACACAACCCTAATCTCAGAAGAGAGAGTGAGAGAAGAACACACCAAAATACTGCCTTTCAATAATGTTGGGAGTGGTGGTGTGGGTGATTTTCAAAATAATTTATTTTATTTTATTTTTAGTATTTTTGAGCCTCTTTGAAATGCTTACTTACTTTACTTTAAAAAATATTTCTTTTTAAATTGCTTATAGTATCAAGTCTAATCAGTTCCTAATTTGTTTCCAGCTTTTCTTCTCTGTCTTAACTTTCTCTTACACAGTGTGTCTACCAGGGACTAGCACAATGCTTTTTATAAAATTTTACAGAAATTTTAATGTGAATACCTTCAATTTGTTTGATTTCACAGCATGGCCCACCACATCTTATATGTATTAGATACTGATGTATCACACATTTAGGTTATACGTCTAGCCCTGGAGGATATCCTTGCCTTGCACCCCTTGCCTGATAGATGTTTTGGAGTTTGTGCTGTTCTTTTACAGATCTGTCACATAGTCTTCCATCTCTTTTCCTTGGCTTTGGCTTCCCTTTTCCCTCTGCACATTCAAAGACAGTTTTCAAGACCATAATTAGGCCACCCCAGTTTACTGTATTCTTTCCAGTGTTTCTTTTCCCCCATTTTACCTTGTACTTCCAGTGTAGCACTTATCACAGTTTGCATGTACTGTATTTTGTGCTGTGTATGTCTTTCTTTCCCAGTAGATGTTGAGTCCATAATGGGCAACAACCATATCTTGTTCATCTTTGTATATCCCACAGTGCTATATTAGCAAATATTTATGGTCTTAAGTTGATATAAATAATAATTTGTCACAGTTTAAATCACTAGTCAGAAAGATCTTTTAGTTCTTCTTTTACTTATATGCATTTATTCTTGTTTGATATGTAATCCAAATGCACTTTTTCAAAAAGATCATTTATTTTTTACATCTTCAAAGCAAAGAATATTAATTACAGAAAACTTATAAACGTTTCTTTTGTTTTTTTTCTATAAGTAATTTTTGTTTTGGTCTAGTTTAAATCATACTGTATAGTTTATCCTTCTTTAATATTCATATAATGATTCATTCAGCAAATAATAAGTACCTGCTGTTAAGCAGGGATTCTTTTAGAACTCTGGGGTTATAGTAGCAAACAAAATAGTAGAAAATGTCTGCTTTCATAAAGCTTGCGGTGTAGTTGAGGGAGACAATAAACAATAAATAAATATACACACACACACACTAAGTAATATGATGGTAAATTATATATACACATATACCACCATTTCTTTATTCATTTATCTATCAGTGGACACTTAGCTTTCTTCTATAACTTGGATACTGAAATAATGCTGCAGTGAACATAAGGGTGAATATATATTTTTGAGTTAGTGTTTTTGTTTTCTTTGGATAAAGACTCAGCAGTAGAATTGGTGAATCATATGGTAGTTCTTTTCTTAATTTTTTGACAGACCTTCATACTGTTTTCCATGGTGACTGTGCCTATTTGCCTTTCACTAACAGTGCACAAGGGTTCCCTTTTCCCCACATCTTTGACAACACTTGTTATTTCTTGTCTTTTTGATAATAGCCATTCTAACAGGTGTGAGGTGATAACTCATTGTGGTTTTGATTTGCATTTCCCTGATGATAAGTGGTGTTGTGCATGTTTTCATGTGTCTGTTGGCCATCTGTATGTCTTCTGCCCATTTTATAATTAGGTTGTTTTTTGGTAAGGGCTGTAATCCCTAAGAAAAGGAAAACTCAAGAGGTGAGCTCACTCTGGCTTTCCAGACTGCAGCTCAGGGAAGTAGAGCCCACCCAGAGACCAGAGATTTAATGAGATGGTGGAAACAGTGATTGGAGTGCATGGCTGCTGAAACAGCTGGAATTGGAGGTACTAGAAAGGAAGGAGATACTTACAGAAGGAACTTCAAAAATTTCAACAGTGATTATCAGATTGTTTGGTTAAATAGTGACCTCCACGTGTGCAGGACAGGTCTTTTTTCAGAGAACAACTACTGGGACCTTTAAGTCAGCAGGAGATTCTGAAGGTCACATTGTGCTGAGAGACAGAATTTCAACCAAGCAGATTGGAAGGACCTTGCTGAGCACCTTGGGTATTAGTTGAGACCCCAGAAAGTCTTATATTTTAGGGCTAAGGCTATTTTACCCGTAGAGTAAGGGCTGTTCTAGACCTACTCCAACAAAGCTTAAAACTAAGCTTCAACAGAATCATGTTGAATTGCCATACATAACTTCCTGCCAGAATAAAACACACTTTGAAGGAACTTCAGAAACTCAACAACATAGTACCCACAGTGTCCAGTTATATAAAAATTTATTAGACATATGAAAAAGAAGGAAAATGCAGCTCATCTGTAGAGGAACAAAACAATAGGAACAGACCCAGAGATGACAGAGATGTGGAATTAGCAGGCAGATATTAAAAATTATCTCTGGTAAATGGGACTTCCCTGGTGGTCCAGTGGTAAAGAATCTGCCTTCCAATGCAGGGGATATGGGTTCGATCCCTAGTCAGGAAACTAAGATCCCACATGCCACGGGGCAACTCAGCTCACATGCCACAACTACTGAGCTTGCATGCCTCAACTAGAGAGCCTACATCCCACAACTACAGAGCCCACGCACCCTGCAGCCTGTGTGCCACAACTAAGGAAGATAAAACCTGCATGCCACAACTAGAGAGAAGCCTGTGTGCCACAACAAAAGATCCTGCATGCCTCAACAAAGATCTTGCATGCTGCAGCTAAGACCTGACACAGCCAAAAACTAACTAAATAAATTTTAATTAATTAAAATAAATAAATAAAAATTATCTCTGGTAAATATTTTCAAGGGTGTAAAGGAAAAGATGGGCATGATCCATGTGCACAGGTAGGGAATCTCAACAGAAGAGGAAATCTAAGTAATTATCTAATGAAAAATCTAGAACAGAAAAGTTCAGTATCTGAAATAAAAATTCACTGAATATGTTTAATAGCAAATTGTAAGCTGCAGAAGAAAAGTTAAATGAACTGAAGCACAGAGAGAAAAAAGAGAGAAAAAAAATGAACAAACCTCAGTGATCCATGGGCCAGTATTGAGTGGTAGAACATTTGTGTAAATAGAGCCCAGAAAGAGAAGAGAGATTGGAGCAGGAAAATATTTGAAGATAGTAGTTGAAAGATTTCCAAATTTGATGAAAATTCACAGACCTGTGGTGGTCAAGAAATGCCAAGTACAGTAAACACAAGGGAAGCCATACTAACGTATCAAGTCAAACTGCTGAAAACCAAACATAAAGAGAACACTTTAAAAGTAGCTAAAGGGAGGGAAAGACATAGGGGAACAGTAATAGGAATGAACACTGATTTCTCATCAGAAATAATGGAGACTAAAAGACAATGAAATATATTCTTTATAAAGTGCTGAAAGAAAAAAAAATTCAACCTGGAATTATAAATCCAGCAAAAATACATTTTAGCATTGTAGGCAAAATAAAGACGTTTTCAGATGAGCAAAAGCTAAGAGAATTCATCACCATCAGAATTCAGTACTAGTAATACTAAAGTAAGTCCTTCAGGCTAAAGGAAACATACCAGTCAGAAACTCAGTTCTAAATGAGGGAATGAAGAGGGCCAGAATTGGTCTTTACGTAAATATAAGTAACATTTTTCTTATTTCTTATTATCTATAAAAATTCTATATAAAATTGCCTCTTTAAAACAGAAAAGTTAATATATTGTAAGATAAAGTAAAAAACATGGGACAGTAGCACAGGATAGTAGGAAGGTAGATTGAATCACATAGTTGCAAGATGATGCAATGGTATAATATTAACTGAAGGTAGACTGTGATAGATTAAGGATATAATAAAACAGATCCCTAAAGCAATCACTCAACAAAGTGGTATGGCTAAAAAGCCAATAGAGATGATAAAATGGAATACTAAGAGATACCAGATGAAGCAAAGCCAACCATATTAATATTTACCTTAAATGTAAATGGACTAAACAATACAGTTACAAAGCAGAGATTTTCAGACTGAATAGAAATGCAAGACCCAACTATATACTGTCTCCATGAGATGCACTGTAAATATAAAGATACAGACTAAGTGTAAAAGGAAGGAAAAAAGTCATACTGGTAAACACTAATGAGAAAGTTGGAGCAGCTCTATTAATATTAGACAAAGTAGTCTTCAAGACAAAGAGTATCACCAGTGATTAGGAGGCACATTTCATGATGATATAAGAGCCAAATAATCAAAAAGACCTAAAAACCTAAAATACATATTTGTGTTGTCATATAATGGAGCTTCAATATACATGACACAAGAACTGATTAAAGAAGGGATAAAAGTAAATACTGTAGTTTTGCCAGTTAATAACTGAGGAGTTAATATATTTTAGGTTTTTATAGTAAACTTCAGAAGGGTATTATGTTACCAACCTCTTTTTTTCCCAGTGTCATCTTGCTCACTAAATTTTTATCTGAACTTGAGTTCCTTCACTTATTTACATTAGTTTATTCACTATTCTAATGGACATTAACTCTCTAATTTTGCAGTTAGGTGTTTCTGTTACCTGGCATTGGTAAATAGTGAGTGTATAGGTTTGTAATATGACAGACCTACATTTGAAGTCTGGTTCTTTTTCTAGATTTGTATTTCTTTGTACCTCATTTTATAAGCAATGTATATAAAATATTATGTATTGGCACTTAGTATGTGATAACATTATTACCTGGGAGAGTTTTTGTTTTGTTTTAGTTTTTTTTTGCTTTGTTTTGGACAGAGGTGATTAGATCTTTCTTGTTTCTCACTGCACATGCTGTTAAAGTTCAATCTCTTCCTCCTTCCCAAATAGAGAGTAACTATACTTTACTTTGTCATCCCTTCTTGCCTCTAGAGGCCCAGATACCGTAGTTCTATAAACCAGGCTCACTGTGTTTTCTCCAGTTTCCCAGGTAATCAGCCTGACAGTGCCTTTCCCCTACTGTGGTTTTAGGGACACTATGTTTCTTCTGTTTGGGATTTAAGACCTAAGGGACTAATGATGTACAATAGTCAGTAGTCAGTGAATTGTTGAAGGACTCCTTAGAACCTACTCTTTAGGGAAGATGTAGAGAAAGATTAAGTCTCAGTCATAACTGTACCAGGGAAGAAGGCAGGATCAAGGAATATTGGTTCTCTTTTTAATATGTGAATTATTGAATATGAGGATTAAACTCTATGCTGTTATTACATGCAGTAGACCTTGGTACTAGTTCATTACTGGAGAAATAATAAAAATGAAAGAAAAACTGACAGATTGGTTTGGTTGAGTAAAAGAATATTGATAACTATCATTTACCTGAGCTATTTAGCATTTGTGTCTGAATACTTTGCCAGAAAAAAAATGCATATCATTAAATTTGGATCAAATTAAAGCTATAATCAAATAAATCTTACATACTGTGCAGTTCAGTTAGTGTGTTCTCAGACATCCTAACTGGTGGTCAGATTATATGGACATTGACTTATAACTTAAAATGTTTAGTGGAAAAGATAAAGTATTTGCTTTAGAATAGTCCTTGCATTCACTTGTGCCATCAGGAGGAAGTAATCACAAAAATCCAGAGTATGTGACATTATCAAGTCAACTGTCCTGGGCTTGGACTCTTCAAAAAGTGAATATCATAGGGGAAAAATGGAAGAGACTGTTCTAGATAAAAGATAGAATAGCCACTTAGAGTGTATGAATCTGGATTTGATCTGGTTCTGGGATAAAAGCTATACTAAGACATTCTTGAGATAATTAGGGAAAATGTGAATGTGGGCTACATGCTATCTTGTAGAATTATTATTAATTTTCTTAGGTGACATAATGGAATTGTGGTTATTTAGGAGATTGTGCTTATTCTTAGGCGTTGCATCCCAGACTCTTTAGGGATCAAGTGTCTTAGTGTCTACAACTTTTAAATGGTATAGCAAAATGCATGTGTTATATATACTATATATGTGTGTATGTATTAAGAGAAAATAAATTTGACAAATAATTATTATTGAATCTAGGTGAAGCATATATACAGTTGTTGGTTGTACTTTTAAAAAAAATTTCCTTTGCTTTAACTGTTTTTATAATGAAACGTTTGAGAACACCTCCACGCATTTAGCAATTTAAAAACTATCTTCAAAGAAGAAATGATGATGAATATTAGAAAATACTAAGAACTGGCTGATAAAGATTCCCTATTAGAACTTATAGATGTAGCTAACTGGTACTTAACAGAGAAATTTGTAGCTTTCCTCACTTGTATTAGGCAAAAAAAAGGATTGAAAATTAATGAGCTTTCAGTATAAGATGAAGAATGAACCACAGAATTAACCCAAAGAAAATAGAAGGAAGGAAGTAATAAAGGTAAGAATAAAAATCAGTTGAATAGAAAACCAAAATATGTTAGGATCCAACATCAGAGTTCGTTTCTTTGCAAAATCCTGTTAAATAGTCAAGACTCAGGAATGATGAATCAAGAAAAAAGTAGATAGAAATAATATTAGAGATGAAAAATGAGATATAACTATGGATGCAGAGAGATCAAAATAAGGGAATTTGTAAGCAACCTTGATGTCAGTAAATTTGAAACATTAAATGCAGTGGATAAATTTTTTTAAAACTTTAAATTACTTCAATAACAGAAAAGCTGGTTGCCCTTTAACCATTAAGGAAGTTGAATCTGTTCTTCAAAATTGCCTACAAAGAAAATACCAACTCACAATAGTTTTAGAAGTGAAATCAACCAAATATTCAAGGAACAGATCATTCCAATTTTACACAAATTTGGAAATTAGAAAAAGAGAGAATACTCTGTGGTCATTGTAAAATATGTTAAACTCTTTGGGTACTAGCTGGACCTATTGATGCAACCTTATTTATTTATTTATTATTATTTTAAATTTATTTATTTTGGCTGTGCCAGGTCTTAGTTGCGGCATGCAGGATCTTTCGTTGTGAGCTCTTTGTTGCGGCAGGCGAGCTTTCTCTCTCTAGTTGTGGCGCACAAGCTCCAGAGTGTGTGGGCTCTGTAGTTTGCAGCACAGAGGGTCTCCAGTTGAGGCGCACAGGCTCAGTAGTTGTGGCACGTGGGCTTAGTTGCCCCGCAGCATGTGGGATCTTAGTTATTTCCCCCACCAGGGATCGAACCCATGTCCCCTGCATTGGAAGGCGGATTCTTTACCACTGGACCACCAGGGAAGCCCCCTATTGACACAGCCTTAACAGAAAAAAAGCAGAAGCAACGGTATGAGACTTTAGAGAATAGTTCTTAAAAGGTGCTGCAGCTTCTTCCTCACTCTGTCTGTTGGATTACTCGTTCTTGGAATAGCCAGCTAATTATCATGAGGACACTCAAGGCTATGGAGGAACCTCTGTTTGAGGAGGTGAGGCCTCCCACCAACAGCATGTGATTGGGCCATCTTGACAATGGATACTGCAGCCCCTGCTGACATCCTCTCTGAAACCCCATGAGAAATGCTTAGATACCACCCAGCTAGGCCTCTTCCAAGTTCCTGACATACAGAAACTGTTAGAAATGTTTGTTGCTGTAAACCACTAAGTTTTTAGGTAATGTATTACACAGCAAATAACTAATATATACTGTTACTCATTTTGTGAAGCTAGGATAATCTTGGCACCCAAATCAGGTAGAATATTTAAAAATGGTCTTTAATTTTACTATACCACTCAAAACATAGGAACAAAATGTCCAAAACAAAAATAAGAAAATTGAAGCCAAAAATGTTTAAAAAGGTAATATATCTCAGCCAGGTTGAGTTTTACAGAGTACAAAGTTAGTGCATTAGCAAATCTATTTATATAAATGACCACTTTAACATGCAGGAAGACAAATTATTTACCTGTGATGCAGGAAAAGAATTTAATAACATTCAGTAAGTATCTGTTTATGATAAAACTCTTAATCTAGGAGTAGAACTTTCTTGACTTGTTAAAGGGTATCTACAAAGAAACTACAAAAAACATACCTATTAGTGAAAAAGATTTAAAATATACTTTTAAAAATCAGAAACAGGATGAGGATGTTTCTTATCACTCTTATACACATTGTACATTCAGAAATTAAGAAAAAAATAAAATCAGTTAAAGTTAGGAATAGTTACAAGGAAAAAGCAAATTTATGGGTTAATTTGTATAGAAAACTCAATCTACATAAAAATTACTGAAATTATTAAAATAATCTAGCAAGAGTCATTTGCATTTGCATATACAACAGTAATTTTATCTAAAATTGATATACAAGTATCAAATTTAATTTAAAAACATATTCAATAACAAAACAAATAGGTTCTTGTAAATAAATCTAACAAGAAATGTGCAAACCTTTTAATAGATTTTAAAACCTTACTGAAAGATTTAAAATAATTTAGACCTAAATAAATGGAGAAACTTACCATGTTTATTTAAAGACTACTGTGAAGATTTTTTTTCATTTCTTACCAAATAGTTCTACAGATTCAATGCAATTTTAAACAAAATAGTGTTTTTCAAAAAAACACACTATCTAATTTGAAGCTTTTTGTGGAAGAGTAGTCAGGATGCTCCCAAAGAAGGGCAAAGTTAAGAACTTGCAATACCAAATGCCAAGGCTAATTATAATTATGACTACAGTATTTATGGCACAAGGGTTCCAATTTCTTCATATCCTTACCAAGACTTGTTGTTTTGTTTTTTTGTTTTGTTGATAGTAGTTATCCCAATGGCTGTGAGATGGTATCTCATTTTTCAGCCTATGGAATTGCTCCAGCACTGTTTGTTGAAAATCTGTCTTTCCTCCATTATTGCTTTTGCTCTGCTGTCAAAAGTCAACTGAGCATGTTTGAACGGGTCTGTTTTTAAGGTGCTCTGTTCTATTTCATTGTTCTATGTGTGTTATCACTCTGCCAATATGGTGGTAATCCCAGCTTCGTAAAATGAATTGAGTAGTTTTCCCTCCTGTTCTATTTTCTGGAAAAGACTGTAGAGTTGGTGCTAGTTCTTAAATGTTTGGTAGAAATCTCTAGCATTTCTGAGCATTTAAATAAAAGTTTATTTAATTCTCAAATTTTATTAATTTTGTGTCAGCATAATGAAAGAGAAAGGATAAGTTACGAACTGAGAGAACATGGTTGCCACATAACTGAAAGATGAGTATTTGAAATATATAAAGAAGTCCTCCAGATTACTAAGAAAGAGAAACAAGTAAATAGAAATTTGGGCAAAAAATGTAATCAGGCATTCCATAAAAAGGAAACATGTTTGTTTATTTATTTATTTATGGCTGTGTTGAGTCTTGGTTGCCGCGCACGGGCTTTCTCTAGTTATGGCAAGCTGGGGCTACTCTTCGTTGAGGTGTGCGGGCTTCTCATTGCGGTGGCTTCTCTTGTTGCAGAGCACAGGCTCTAGGCATGCGGGCTTCAGTAGTTGTGGCATGCAGGCTCAGTAGTTGTGGCTCACGGGCTCTAGAGTATAGGCTCGGTAGTTGTGGTACATGGTTTTAGTTGCTCCGCGGCATGTGGGATCTTCCTGGACCAGGACTCGAACCCATGTCCCCTGCATTGGCAGGCAGATTCTTAACCACTGCGCCACCAGGGAAGCCCTTGGCTTTTATTATCTTAATTGCCACTCTTATAGGTATTTTAGATTTCTTTTCATTCTAGACAGTGTAGCTGTTTTATGTGTTTCTATTTACATTAATCTGGTTGCTTGTTTACTTTAACTTTGTCCTGTGATGTTCACAGAGTCCTTAAACATGCCTAATTTCAACTGCAGCAGCTTTAGAATCAGATGAGTTTTTGACCCTCACTCCTGTTTGATTTCATAGTTTCTCTTTTGGTTTTCAGGAGCATAAAGACCAAAATAAGATTTGGGGAGGGTAGGATTTTAATTAAATTAATCTTGTATTTCATAGACATTATGACTTGAATATAGGAAGAGCGTAGGTATTACAGCTCTCCAGACAGATCATTGCCATTTATACTGGACCAAATCAAAAAGGTGTTCCTGATCATTTAGTCCTTAGAGTTTATGTTAGAATATTGTTAGGAACTATACCTTCAAAGCCTACCCTAACAATACAGTATATTCTGTTCTTAAAGCCCTTACCAACACTCTAGCGTTGATTCTCCCGGGGGTTGTGGAAGTAGTCTTTCTTACTTGTGCTTCTAGATCATTATTTTACAGCTTGAGATACTAGTTTCTCAAGATGATCCATGAGAGTAAAGTATCTTTGTTAAATTAGTTGGGAAATGCTGCATACTGTAGCCCTCTTTCTGACCTACTCTAAGATGGAGACACTGCATGGTAGCCTGTTAAGGTGCATAAACAGTCCTGTATTATAAGGATGGGAGAACCTAGAATATGTTTAATTTTATTTAACTCAACATTTCCTAAATTTACTTGAATATTGGCCACTTTTCACATGGGATACCTATTTATATTAGGAGGAACAGTCCTCATAAAATGCAACTCTAGAATAAATACCAGCAATATATCACTAATGTATACTAACCTTACAGTTCTCAGTTCCAGATGACTGGCTGCTAACATTTTCATACTCTTTTTTACTTGACAACTACCTTCTCCCTGTATTATGTTATAATCCCTGTATTATGTTATAATCCCTGTATTATGTTATAATCCCTTATTGACTATAGCGCATAAATGGTTTATCATCTATGCCTGTGATTCTTGGTTTTAAGTGAAGGACAACAGGATATTAGCTTAGTGACTTCTTTTGGTAGGGACAGATATTGGGATACTGATCCCTTTATTGTCCTAGTAAGATCTAGAAAAGGAATTATTCCACATGAATCATGAAGGCAGTCTACTGAAGAGATTGATAGTTTCATATACTTTTTAAGGAGTAAGTATAATTAAAGAGTAACAGATGACCTGTTTGGTCTCTGCTTGCTTACCTCCGAAGCCATCATCAAACGTACTTATATTCTTTTAAGTATAGCCCAGGAGACATACTGTGCCATACACCTGTGCTATCCAGTACGCTAGCCACTAGCTACATGTGGCTATTGAGCACTTGAAATATGGCTAAATCATATTGAGATGTGTTAAGTAGAAAATACATACTGGATGTCAAAGATTTAGAAGTATGAAAAAAATGATCTAAAATATTTTAATGATTTTTATAGTTAAATACTGAGGTAATTTTTTTTCTCTCTTAATGTCTTTATTCTTTATTAAAATTTTTTTTAATTGGAGTATAATTGCTTTACAATGTTGTTTTAGCTTCTGCTGTACAATGAAGTGAATCAGCTATATGTATACTATATCCCCTCCCTCTTGGACCTCCCTCCCACCACCTCCCCCCATCCCACCCATCCAGGTTATCACAGAGCACCGAGCTGAGCTTCCTGTGCTTTATAGCATGTTCCCACTAGCCATCTGTTGTACACATGGTAGCATATATATGTCAGTCCTAATCTCCTAATTTGTCCTATCCTCCCCTTCCCTGTCCTGTGTCCACATGTCCGTTCTCTACATCTGTGTCTCTATTTCTGCCCTGCAAATAGGTTCATCTGTACCATTTTTCTAGATTCTGCATCTGTGCATTAATATACGATATTTGTTTTTCTCTTTCTGGCTTACTTCAGTCTGTATGACAGACTCTGGGTCCATCCACATCTCTACAAATGACCCAATTTTGTTCCTTTTTATGGCTGAGTAATATTCCATTGTATATATGTACCACATCTTTATTGAAAATATTTTAATGATTTTTATGTTGAAATACTGAAGTAATTTTTTGATGTATTACTTATAAAATATTTAAAATTGATTTCATCTGTTTTTTTACTACTTACTGTGACTACTGAATAATTTAAAATTACTTATGTGGCTTGTATAATATTGCTATTAGTCAGTGAGATTGTAGATAATTTTCCCATGAACTGACAGATCTTGAAGAACTGAACCTTTTTATTTAGGTTTTTATAAAGCTTTCTGGCCCAGGGAAGAATTCTGGTTTTGTTTTGAAAACTTTTGACCTAAGATCAAATGATCCTTCATTCTGTAAGTCTCTTTGAAGTATCCCAAGAAGAGATTATTACCATACCTTCCTTTATGAAATCATGCTTTGGGCATAGAAAGATGAAAAATCTAGATGTTTCTAACTGTATCATTAATAAATTATTTTACCTATTTCCATTGATAACTATTCTGTCTTTAAAATATATCAGTCTTAGTATCTTCCTTTCTGAAACATCTTCTGAGCATTGAATATCTTTGATCTCCTTGGATGATCTTCTACTTTATAGATTAGAACACTGTTTTTAGGTTAGGCTCTCTGCTTTTGGTTCTTTTAGTGCTTTGGGGGAAAGAATTTTAGTATTAACTATCAAATTGATTTTTACCTTTCTGACAAAAGTCCTTGATTCTTGAGCTTAAATGGCAGACAGTAGGACATTGAACTTGGTGGCTTCACTTTTTTGAACAGATATTGAAATACTGAACCCTCTACAGTCGTAATAAAATCTAGAAAAGAGTAGTAGTAAGTCATGTCTCAAGAAGGCAGTGTACACGAGGGTCATTTCAAGTACAATTTTAAGAAATATTCTTGTAGCCATTTATATGAAACATTAGCATAGTTTCTGATCTGCACATCAAGCATCATTGCCTGCATCTTCCATCTTAGAGGAAGTCTCATTTTAAGTTCAGTCCTCTATAGCCATCCTCACTTTGGTTTCCTTCTTTTAGAATCTCAGTTAAGCATCTAGTAATGACTACCACAGGTTGGTATAATGCTTTTTAGTTTAAAAAGACTTACACATGTGTCACCTATTGATCACACATAAGGTACCTCCAAAGAAAATGAAGTCACTTATCTTTATCTCTGTTTTTCTCAATTTAAAGATCTGCCTTATCTCTGATCCTGCTTTTTCATAAGGTAGCATAAGAAGATATGAAGCTGCTTGGCTGTGTAACTCTTTTTCTGAAACTATGCAGTAGGGGGAGAAGAATAGTTTACTCCACTGGACTACCCACATGATTCTGTCCTCTGCATATTTTAGTTTGTTTTTGAAAGTTTAATATGTTTATTATAAAAATTCAAACAAAAACAGAAAGTGTAAAAAGGTTTTTTTTAAGTTTGAAAAGAAAACAGAGCCTCTCAAAAATCTCATCTTCCAAAGAAAACGGAGTCACCTTTATAGATGGGTCTCTATGTGCATGACTTGTCTCATGTTTCACTTCATTATTTTTATGGGCACTGTTAACCTGTTCTGTTTGGAACCTGAGGCTGCCTCTGCAGATCAGCACTAGAGGGCATTGAAGCCCAGCAAAGAGTATATGGCTTGGGAGCTAGTTAAAGCCTTCATCCAGCTCACTTACTGGCAATACCTAATGTTTTTTTGAGAAGTAAGTTCCCAAGTGATGAGACTAGGGCACAGTTTTTCTTCTTAATTAAAATATCAGTGTAAAATAGAGGCATTATTATCAGGTAGTATTTTTTACTGGATAATGAGGCAAATAAAAATCAATGTGTGACTACCAAATGTAAAATAGATAGCTGGTGGGAAGTAGCCACATAGCACAGGGAGATCTGCTTGGTGCTTTGTGACCACCTAGAGGGGTGGGATAGGGAGGGTGGGAGGGAGGGAGATGCAAGAGGGAAGAGATGTGGGGATATATGTATATGTATAGCTGATTCACTTTGTTATAAAGCAGAAACTAACACACCATTCTAAAGCAATTATACTCCAATAAAGATGTTAAAAAAAAATCAATGTGTGACCTTGCACAAGCCATTTAATCTTTTTGATCCTTAGTTTCCTTACTATAAATGAAAAAGGATTTGACTATTTAGTTTCAGTTAACATTTATTAGCAATCTATTACTTGCTTGTTGTTGCAGTATGGCTTTTATATAAATCATCTTGTTTAATCTTCACAAAAAATTTTGGAGGTATCATTCCTCAAGAAAAAACAGTTCATCTAAGTAAGAAGCATATCGCTGGTAGTGGCAGAGTTCCTTCTTTCAAAAACCACAGTATTGAGACTTCCTTGGTGGTCCAATGGTAAAGAATCCACCTTACAATGCAGAGGACGTGGGTTCAATCCCTGGTCAGGGAACTAAGATCCCACATGCTGTGGTGCAACTAAGCCGGCACGCACCACAACTACTGAGCTCGGGCGCCTCAACTAGAGAGCCTGCACACTGCAAACTACAGAGCCCATGCACTCTGGAACCTGCGCACTGCAACTGCAGAGCCCACGTGCCCTGGAGCCTGCGAGCTACAACTAGAGAGAAGCCTGTGCATTTCAAAGAAGAGCCTGTGCGCCACAACGAAAGATCCCGCGTGCCGCAACTGAGACCCGACACAGCCAAAAAAAAATAAATTAAAAAATAATAAATAAATCTTTTAAAAAAATGATATTTTTTCCTGCTACATGTATTATGGTGTTTCTTACTACATAAATTTCTTTGAAGGAGTCTTTTTAACTTTAAAAAGTATATTGTATGAGCAAATGCTTTCCTGTTATTTGACTGCACATTTGAATCCTGTTGACTATTTGAACTTTTATTATCAACCGGATAATCTGCATTGAAAAAAATTGGGCAAATGCATAGATTGAGACGAAAGAGAACAGCCAATATGTTCAGTACCGTGCCTCCCCAAAGTACAGATTTTTACGATCCTTTTAGAGCAAATTTTAATGGTAAAAGTCAGCATTTGGAACAACCAGCTCATATAATGAAAGATGCCTGTATGTGGAAGAACAGCAAAAAAAGGAAAAATAACTCATTAGAAACTTTTTATGAAAATGAGTCATTATAGTCTAAACTTTATAATACAGTCATCCCTCGTTATCTTTGGAGGATTGGCTCTAGGACTCACCTCGGATACCAAAATCTGCGCCGCTGAGATCCCTAATATAAAATGACATAGTACAGTTGGCCCACAGATACTGAGGGCTGACTTTACTACCAACATAATTTTTCAGTATCACTCAGTAGACATTGGTTATAGTGGATGAATCTGTGATTCTTAAGTATTCTATATAGTCCTCTCATAGAATTTAAGTCCTTCAGAGTTTTAATCAACATCAGAAGGTTTCTAGGTCTCAAACTATTCTCTTAGCTTTAGGACCTACATGGTTAGTTTGCTTTTCTTTCGAAAAGGAGCTACTAAGTACTCCCACTTTCTAAATGTTATTTTGAAAAATTTCAGTTGTATACAGGAGGGAAAATGCAGTGAACTCTCCTGTCCTTATTCAGCCTCAACAACTAGTCTCATAGCTAATCTTATTTTTATATAACCCCATCTATAACCCTCCATTGATTATTTTGAAGGAAATCTCAAACATATGATTTCATCTGTTAATAAATATAGCTCTATGATTGACACACACAAAAAATAGTGATTCCTTAATATTTGCAAGCATACAGTCAGTGCTCAAATTTCCACATCTCATTTTGTTTTATTTTTTCCTTTATAGTTTGTTTGAATCAGCATCCATACACTGCTATTGGTTGATAATCTCTTAATCTGTAGATGTTCTTTTAAATTTTTTCTTGTAGTTTTTTTATTTGTTGAAGAAGCTGGATCATTTGTCCTCTGGATTTTCCCACAGTCTGGGTTTTGCTAGTTTCATTCCCATGGTGCTATTTAGCATATTTTTCTTCCCCTCTTTTTCCTGTACAGTGGTGGTTAGATGTATATATGGTTCAATATGTAGACATGGTTCAGTATTTCAGCAAGAATACTCCCTTTCACTCTTATGGAACATACTTCTTATACTATACTGAACTAGATACCATAATGTTACTCTAGGGAGTTGTTTTTCTGTTGAGGGCCACTGAGACAAAAGTCATTCTAAGTCTCATTCTTTTCTTTGTTTTCTGTTGTCCCCTGCCCCAATTTTACTTTCAGGTTAAGAATGGTTGGGAGGAGACTATTCACCCACCTGTTGATTGTTGCTGTATTATTTAGTTAAGGATATAGAAGCCACATGACTGTTCTGAATAGTAGTAAATACAGCTTACCTTTTAGCAGCTTTTCCAATCTCTCTAGGCTTCCTGTGGTACATATAGCCACCTATCCTACAGGAAAAATTCAGCTAGAGTTATTATATTGAATTCTTGGTATATCTTTGCCCTTTGTACTTAGGCTTTGATGAACATTCTGCAAAGACTTGAGGTAACAATCAAGTGATGCTTACAACATCACAGTTTACTGGAATTTTGAACCAATTCAACACCAGCAAGGCCATATTCTCATCCTGGGAGAGAAAAAGCAGAGTCAGTATCAGTTACACATGAGTAATATCTTTGCCTCTAACTTTCAAGCGTTCTGGAAAGTCATCTTCCTGCAGACCACCTCTGAAATGTTTTAATACCTTTTGACTTGTATGGGTCTGATATTTAGTTTGCACCAAGGACTATGATCTGAATACTTTTCCCCACACTCCCATCCCTACCTTGCCTTCCTTTCTTTCCCTTTTCTTCCCTCTATTCCTCCTTTTATTGATCACACATTTATAACTGCCTAATATGCACCAGGAAGAGTGCTTTTAAGAAACAGATTAATAAGACATAGGCCTTGTCTTCAAGGGAAAGGGTGGACTGCTGGGACCTTTAGTTATCTATATGAAAAAAAAAAAAGCTTATATCACATGCAGAATCCAGAGAAATTTAACCCCCTAAATGTGAAAAGCAAACATTAAAAAAAAAAAAAAAATCTGTGGCCTCATAAGGAAGACTTTTTTTTTTTTAAGACTTTTTTTTTTAAAGGAAGACTTAAGATACCAAAAGCACTTCTCATGAAGAAAAATATTAATAAATTTGACTATATTAAAATAAAAGCTTTCTGTAAAACAATGAATGCCATAAAAAGAAAAACAAGCTGCAGATGGGGAGAAGATATATGTAATTCAAATAATTGGCAAAGGATTAGTATCCAAAATATAAGTGGGCTCCTCTAAGTAAATAAATATGTATATATATATAATATTGGCAAACAACCAAATAGAAAAATGTGTAAAGGATATGAGTAGGTAGTTCACAGTCGAAAGATTAATGGTCATTAAACACGTAAAGGTGTGCAACCTCACTAATAGGGAAATGCATATTAAAATAACAAAATATTTCACACGCATGAGATTGGCAAAAGTCTGTCATTACCACATTTTGGAGAGGATAGAGAGAAATCATTCTCATACACAGCTGATGGAGTGTACTTTGAAGGGCAATTTAACAATAATTAGAAAGTTGAAGATCAACATTCCATAATTCCCCTGCAAGGTTTGTCTGTGTATGTTTCTGTATGTGTGTGTCTGAGGAAAAGTCTTGGCAGTGTGTATAGTAAGATCTGTGTGCCACATGTTTGTTGCAATATTGTGTGTTACAAAAATAGAGCTGGAAATACCATAAAAGTCCTTCAGTGAAAGAAGGTATAAATAGAAAGTGGTATGTTCAAATAATGGGATACTATATGTATTACTTTGCTAGGGCTGCCGCAACCAAGTACCACAGAGGAGGTAGCTTAAACAACAGAAAATAATTTTCTCATAGCTCTGGAGGCTAGAAGTCCAAGATCAAGGTTTCAGCAGGGTTGATTCCTTCTGAGGGGTGTGAGGGAAGGATCTTTTACAGGGCATTCTCCTTGGCTTGTAGATGGCCCTCCCCTTATGTCTCTTCACATTATCTTCCCTCTATGTATTTCTCTGTGTTCACCTTCCCCTTTTTTATAAACACACCAGTCCTATTGGATTAACGTCCCTCAAATACTGATTTATTCATTATGACCTGATTGCCCCTATAAAGACCCTATCCCCAAATAAGGTCACATTCTGAGGTACTGAGAGTTAGGACTTCAACGTATGAATTTTGGGGTGGGAGAGATACAGTGTAATCCATCACACTGTGTAACAGTTAAAAATGGATAAACTAGAATGAATCAAAATAGATAAACTTCTAAAGCCTATTAGGTAAAAGGAAAAAAAAGATAGAGTGATATATGCATCATAACTCCATGTCTATAAACTAAACAAAACTGCTTTACATATTTTATGAGTGTACTCAACATCTGTAGTAAAAATCTCAACATTTATGGGAATGGTAAACAGCAACTTCTGGATAGTTCTCACCACCGAGAAAGGAATGGTGAAATGCAATTGCAAAAGAACCATAGCAGCTTCAGATTTATCTGTAAAGTTTTCTTGCTTAAGGGAACAAAGGCAAAATGTTCAGATTTGTTCAAACTGGCTGGCAGGTCCATGAGTGTTATTAATATTCTTTGTAACTTTCCTATATTCCTGCAACTTGATAATTTAAAAAATAATAAGAGAAAAGAAAATATTAACTCAGCGAATGGAATAATGTCACTAAGTTAAAAAGCTAATTTTAGTAATATAACCAGTAATTAAATCATAGGCAAAAGTTATAGAGTAGTGACAGAGTTAATTCTGGTTGAAATTAGTTTTAGTGTTCAGAGCAATAAAATGAATTTTATGATAAAATTAACAAACATTTATAATACAGGCATACCTTGGAGATATTACAGATTTGATTCCAGACCACTGCAATAAAGTGAATATCAGAATAAAGTGAGTGGCACGGAATTTTTGGTTTCCTAGTGCATATAAGAATTATGTTTACAATATACTGTAGTTCATTAAGTGTGCAATAGCATTATGTCTAGAAAAAAAAGCAATGTACATACCTTAATTTAAAAATACTTTAGGGCTTCCCTGGTGGCACAGTGGTTTAGAATCCGCCTGCCGATGCAGGGGACACGGGTTCGTGCTCCGGTCCGGGAAGATCCCACATGCCACGGAGTGGCTGGGCCCGTGAGCCATGGCCACTGAGCCTGCGCGTCCGGAGCCTGTGCTCCGCAAGGGGAGAGGCCACAACAGTGACAGGCCCGCGTACCACAAAAAAGAAAAATAAAAAATAAAAACACTTTATTGCTAAAAAATTCTAACCATCACCTAAGCCTTCAGCGGGTCATAAGCATTTTGCTGGTGAGGGTCTTGCCTTGATGTTGATGCTGTTGACTGATCAGGGTGGTGGTTGCTGAAGGTTGGGGTGGCTGTGGCAATTCTTAAAATTGCAGTAAAGTTAGCCACATCGATTGACTCTTCCTTTCAAGGCTAATTTCTCTTTAGCATGAAGTGCTGTCTAATAGCATATTACCTATAGTAGAACTTCTTTAAAAATTGAAGTCAGTCCTCCCAAACCCTGCCACTGCTTTATCAACTAAGTTTATGTAATATTCTAAATCCTTTGTTGTTATTTCAACAATCTTCACAGCATCTTTACCAGAAATAGATTCCATCTCAAGAAGCCAGTTTCCTTGCTCATCCAAGAAGCCACTCCTCATCCATTCAAGTTTTCTCATGAGATTCCAGCAATTCGTTCACATCTTCAGGCTCCACTTCTAATGCTGGTTCTCTTGCTATTTCTACCACCTCTGCATTTACTTCCTCCACTGATGTTTTGAACCCCTCAAAGTCATCCGTGAAGGTTGGAATCAACTTCTTCCAGCTCGAATCATGAATGGAATCTAGGGTGGTAAATCCTTTCCAGAAGGTTTTCAATTTACTTTGCCCAGGTCCATCAGAGTAATCCCTGTCTGTGGCAGCTATAGCCTTACAAAATGTATCTCTTAAAGAATAAGACATGAAAGTTAAAATAAGTCCTGATTCATGGCTGCAAAATGGTTGTGTTAGCAGGCGTGAAAGCAACATGAATTTTGTTGTACATTTCCATCAGAGCTCTTGGATGACCAGGTACATTATCGATAAGCAGTAGTATTTTGAAAGGTATCTTTTTTTTTTTTTGAGCATAAGATGTTCAATAAAACATGTTCTGAACAGATGTGATTCCATCTAGGCTGAGTAGATTTAGCAGAATTCTTAAGGGCCCTAGGATTTTCTTAGTGGTAAAATGAGCATTGGCTTCAACTTAGTCACCAGCTGCATTAGCTCCTAACAAGAGAGTCAGCCTGTCCTTTGAAGCTTTGAAGCCAGGCATTGACTTTTCCTCTCTAGCTATGAAAGTCCTGGATGGCATCTTCTTCCAGTATAAGGCTTTTTTGTCTATGCTGAAAATCTGTTGTTTACTGTAGCCACCTTCATTATTGATCTTAGCTAGATCTTCTGGATAACTTGCTGCAGCTTCTACATCAGCATTTGCTGCTTCACCTTGCACTTAACATGTTATGAAGGTGGCTTCTTTCCTGGAACCTCATGAACCAACTTCTGCTAGCTTCAAACTTTTCGTCTCCTTCATCGAGTTGCAGAGAGTTAGGGCTTTGTTCTACATTAGGCTTTGGCCAAAGGGAATGTTGTGACTAGTTTGATCTTCTTTCCAGACCATTCAAACTGTCTCCATATCAGCAATAAGGCTGTTTTGCTGTCCTATCATTCATGTGTTCACCAGAGTAGCACTTTTAATTTCCTTCCAGAACTTTCCTTTGCATTTGCAACTTGGCTGACTGGTGCAAGAGGCCTAGCTTTGGGCCTGTCTCAGCTCTCTACATGCCTTCCTCACTTAGCTTAATCATGTTTAGCTTTTGATATTACGTGAGGGACATATGACTCTTCCTTTCACTTGAACATGTAGAGGCCATTGTAGGGTTATTTATTGGCCTAATTTCAATATTGTTGTGTCTTAGGGAATAGGGAGGCCTGAGGAGAGGGCGAGAGATGGGGGAATGGCTGGTCATTGGAGCAACCAGAACTCACACAACATTTATTGATTAATTTTGCCATCTTATATGGGCTCAGTTCATGGTGCCTCCAAACAGTTATAATAGTGACGTCAAAGATCACAGATCACTGTAACAGGTATAGTAATAATGAAAAAGTTTGAAATATTGCAAGAATTACCAAAATATGACGAAGAGACATGAAGTGAGCAAATGCTGCTGGAAAAATGGCACCTGTAGATTTGCTTGATGCAGGGTTTCTCATCAGCCTTCAATTTGTAAAAAATGCATTGTTTGTAGAGAGCAAAAAAGCAAAATGCAATAAAACAAGATATTCCCATGTCCTTTGTAAAAAGCAGGAAGTTCACTTTTCATACTTGAAGAAGTTTGAACTTTTGAAGTGACTCATTTGTGGAGCATTGTGTTGGGCATGTTAGGGAACATCTTATATGTGACTCAACATATAACATATAAATGACTTTATTCTCTACAGTCTAGAGCAGTGGCTCTTAACTAGGTATGTATTGTAGTAGGTGGGGCGTTTTTGGTTGTTACAATGTCTCTTGACACTTAGTGGGCAGCATCTAGTAATGCAAAACATCCTGTAATGTATAGGACAAATTAGTACAGTAAAGAAGGATGCCAATAAATGTCAATGGCCCGTTGAGAAATGTTGGTCTACAAGCTAATTTCCTTTCAAAGCAGATCACCTGAAGGTTCATAAAAGCAGATAAGAACTGTGAAACAGTAACTATTTTTAAAGCATTTTGGGTTATAAAAATAAATAGTACTTTCTTGATTAGTCACCGGTAGCATCAAAATGAATTTTTCTTAGTTTTATTATAACAATTATTTGTTTTTCATTGAGGTAAAATTTACATAACATAAAAGTAACCATTTGAAGTGTACAGTTCAGGGACTTCCCTGGTGGTACAGTGGTTAAGAATCCACCTTCCAATGCAGGGGACATGGGTTTGATCCCCAGTCTGGGAAGATCCCACATGCTGCAGAGCAACTAAGCCTGTGTGCTGCAACTACTGATCCTGCATGCAGCAACTACTGAAACCCACACCTAGAGCCTGTGCTCCATAACAAGAGAAGCCACCGCAGTGAGAAGTCCATGCACCACAACAAAGAGTAGCCCCCGCTCAACGCAACTAGAGAAAGCCTGCCTGCAGCAACAAAGACCCAACGCAGCCAAAAATAAATTAAAAATAAATAAATAAAGTGTACAGTTCACTGGTATTTAGTACATGCACAGTGTTGAGTAACCAACACCTCTGTCTAGTTCCAGAATTTTTGTCATTACCCCAAAATGAAGCCCCATATGCATTAAGCAGTCATTTCCCATTCTCCTGTTCTCTCAGCCCCTGGCAACCACCAATCTGTCTTCTTAGATATTGTGGGTATTTTTTATATATGAAATCATATAATATGTGACCTTTTGTGTCTGCCTTCTCTTACTTAGCAGAAAATTTTTAAGATTCATCCATGTTTAGCACACGTCAGTACTTAATTCCTTTTTGTGGCTAAATAATCCCATTGTGTGGCTGTATTGAATTTTGTTTATTCATTCATCCATTGACGGACATTTGGGTTGTTTTTACCTTTTGGCTCTTGTGAATAGTGCATCTGTGAATATTTATATACAGGTTTTTGTTGGCATAGCTGTTTTCACTTCTTTGGGTATATACCTAGGAGTAGAATTGCTGGATTGTGTGGTAATTCTGTGTTTAACTTTTTTTTTTTTTTTAAGAAGATGTTGGGGGTAGGAGTTTATTAATTAATTTATTTATTTTTGCTGTGTTGGGTCTTCGTTTCTGTGCGAGGGCTTTCTCTAGTTGTGGCAACTGGGGACCACTCTTCATCATGGTGCGTGGGCCTCTCACTATCGCGGCCTCTCCCGTTGCGGAGCACAGGCTCCAGACGCACAGGCTCAGTAGTTGTGGCTCACGGGCCCAGTTGCTCTGCGGCATGTGGGATCCTCCCAGACCAGGGTTTGAACCCGTGTCCCCTGCATTAGCAGGCAGATTCTCAACCACTGCGCCGCCAGGGAAGCCCTGTGTTTAACTTTTTGAGGAAACGCCAAACTGTTTTCCACAGCAAGTCTACCATCTTGAATTTCCACCAGTAGTGTATAATCGTTCCAATTTTTCCACATCCTCACCAACAGATCCCAGTTATATTTAAGATGACATACTAAGTAATTGAATCAAAATGTCAGGATAGGGCTTCCCTGGTGGTGCAGTCGTTGAGAGTCTGCCTGCCGACACAGGGGACACGGGTTTGTGCCCCGGTCCGGGAAGATCCCACATGCCGCGGAGCGGCTGGGCCCGTGAGCCATGGCCGCTGAGCCTGTGCGTCTGGAACCTGTGCTCCGCAATGGGAGAGGCCACAATGGTGAGAGGCCCGCGTACTGCAAAAAATAAATAAATAAATAAATAAATAAATAAAATGAAAAAACCCCAAAATGTCTGGGTAGTAGGATTCAGGGTAGTTTCTGTTTTTTATAGTTTTCTGGCTACACCTTTTAACCTTTATAGAATTAGCCACTATTACTATGGTTATTTTTTTAATGTAAAATTTTATTTGTTCTCATTTGAGCAAACTAAAAGTAAATACTTCACATTCATTATCGACAAGTGTAAGGTTAAAATTCGTTTTATATTATGGACTGTGAGGTGAGTTGTAATCCACAAAAAAGATCTGAAATCTTAATATGTTTTAACAGAAGTATTTTACAAGAGAAGAGTGTAAGAGTTTGATTTGTCCTGGCAAGACTAGAATGCAAAAGGTTCTTACGGTTGATGTATTACACGGTACCTCTGCTACCTCAGATTTTTTGTGGGTGAAGTCTCGTGTCTAGTGTTCACAGATCTCTATTTCTGCAACGCAACAATTTTGAATCAAGAATATAGGAATTATGAGTCTGAATTCAAACTTGGGGACTCCAAATAAATTTAGAAGTAGCACTGAACTTTTGGATGGAGGCCAAACTGGTGTTGGAAGAGATGAGTGGAAGTCTCTCAGAATGATATTATTTGCATTAAACAAATAGTTTAGAAACAATTTGTTGAAAGTGGGGAAACAGAGGTTCTGAAATGTTTTTAGCAAGAGAAGTCTCTGAGTGTTCCTTCATGCATCCTTTTACTTACAGTGTATTTATTATATACCATGTGTGTTTGGCCCATGACTGTTAATTTAGTTATTGTATCATATTTTAAGTCTGAAGAAAGGGAAATATTACAGGGTATTTTTGTGAAGTGTTTCTTTGAGGTAAAGTAGGCTTAGATTAAGTTATTTGTTTTTGTTTTTTAAACACATGCTTCTTAAATTTACTCTCTTTTGTGTAGTCCTACTGGGTAAGAAAGTTTTCTCCAGCTTCACTCTGTAATTTGATTTAGGGAAAACAAAATATGCTTTCTCAAACTATACCCCTCTTCCTTAAGTTTTTATATGCTCTCCTTGCTGGTGTGTTTCCCCCTTTTTCTTACTCCATAGGTCTACGATTAAGCTTTACTTTATAACATTGTGGTGAACTGACTTGATATGCGCAGATTGAACTAAAAGTTTTAGAAGATGAATGATTGGCATGTTTCATAAACTTTGTAATTACAATAGCATAGCAAAATTATCATCCTGATATTTTGTTTTTATCTAATACCAAAATACCAGGTTGATACTATTTAATTAAAATGTTTACAAAATAACGATTTTTAAAAAAAATCAGTGAGACCGAAAGTTTAATGCATATCAAATATTATCAATTATCAACAATTCAGAAAATGTCAAAAACCTTATAAAAATATTAATGTTAAATATATATTATTTGAACATAAGCTATTTGTGGATAAAATTAACAAAATAGTTTTATTCAAAAATAAAAATGAAGAACACAAGTGCAGGTTCAAATGTGCATCGGTGGTTCATTGTCGAGCGATGATCATGTTTGTGAATATTTTTCCTGCTGCTGAAGAAGTTTTCTTAAACTTAATGAGTTGAAATAATGGTGAAAAAATAACTATAATCCCAAATATATTCATAGATAATCTCATTTCTTGTTTGAGATTTTTTAATTTAAACTTTATATATTTGTTTCATTTTTGATTGAAGTTTTAATGCTCATAGTTTAATGAGTTGAAAAGGTCTTACAGGGCTTCCCTGGTGGCGCAGTGGTTGAGAGTCCGCCTGCCAGTGCAGGGGGACATGGGTTCAATCTCTAGTCTGGGAAGATCTCACATGCCGTGGAGAGGCTGGGCCTGTGAACCATGGCCGCTGAGCCTTCGCGTCCGGAGCCTGTGCTCCGCAGAGGCCACAACAGTGAGAGGCCCACGTACCGGAAAAAAAAAAAAAAGAAAAGAAAGAAAAAAAAGGTCTTACAAGACTAACTAAGAAGAACCACAGTTCCCCAACCACTAACTCATTGCCTTGTCAGAGGGAAAAGCCAAGAGCAATAAATACCCCCTCTCTCTTTTGCTCTCTCATCTCCTTCTCGTGACTGATATCAGCCCACTGAAAACCAAAAGGGAAGGAAGCCATATACATACAATGCATAAAGCCCAACCTCCTTTTGCAGAGGGTGGGAATTGGATCTGAAAGGGCAAACAGGAAAAATTTAGCCCAATAGTTTTAATTTCTAAGATACCACTTTTTAGTGACTTTTTAAAAATAGCAATATAGTACCCAATTTTTGGTTTTTACCTTTGTGAGTATTAAAAATTTTTTCCTTCTTTCATGGTCTTCTTCCTTCCAAGTGAGGGTTTCATGCCCCCTTTATAAGGGGAATGTTCTGTCTTTCATATTAGAGATTTTCCCCAATTGTATACCCATCTGAGTGAATTTAAGAGTGAGGCACAAAAAGCTGACAGGAAGGTCTTTGCAGGTGGATGGGGCTTCTGCTTTCTCATTCAGTAGGCCTGAAGTGGGACTTACAAATTTGCATTTCTAACTAGTCCCAGGTGTTGCTAGTCCAAGAATCACATTTTAAGAACCATTTTATTAAGGAGACTTACATCTTTGAAAGGAATGGATTGGAAGGAAGCAGAGAGAAAGTTAAGCTGCAGTGCGGAGAGTTCTGACGCTAGAATAGCCCATCAGAGATGTCCAAGTTAAGACAAAGAGCTGGGCCTTTATTACCTCTATGTTGATCAGCCTCTGGATGTGGGCTGTCCCTGGAAGGAGATATGACCTTAGGGAGTGAAGTTTTCTTCAGCATAGGTATCCCCATAGGGGGCTGACAACTGAGGGCTTTCTGCTGGAAGTACTCCCAGCAGGTGTGGGGGACAGAGTCCTTCTTTCCTGAAAAGGGGAAATGGGGCAATATATTACAGAGTCCATATATGCTCTTTCCCAGTCATTTGCTGAGCTTCTTTGGATATGTAAGTTTGTGTTTTTCGCAAAATTTGGGGAAATTCTGGCCATTATCAGATGTTTTTCTGTCTCATTATCTTCTCCAGTGGTATGTAATTAGACCACTTGATATTGTACTATGAATCTCTGAAACTCTGTTTATTATTTTGAAGATCTTTTTCTTTAGAATCAGTAAAATGCATTGATTTACTTACTGGTTTAGTGTCCCCTTTTCTGCTGTAGCTGATCTCCTTTAAGGTAATCCAATGAATTTTTCATTTCAGATATTGTCCTTTTTACTTCTAGAATTTCCGTTTGATTCTTTCGTTTTGGTTCTGTCTCTCAGCTGAGATTCCTCCCAGGTGTACATATTATGACCATATTTTCCTTTAAATATTTGAATGTGTTTGTAATACTTGCTTTGAAGTCTTCATCTGCTAATTCTGATGTCTAGGTCATTCAGGATTTGGTTTCTTTGAGCTGCTTTTTTTTCTTGACTCTGGGTCTCTTTTTCCTTTGTTCTGGTAAATTTTGCTTGTGTAATGGGTATTGTGAGTGATACGTTGTAGACTTTGGATTCTGTTATTTTTCTCTGATGAGTGTTAATTTTTTTTATCCTGGTTGTCAGTTAACAGGGCTGGATTCAAACTCCAACATTATCTCTTCTGTGTTAAGTAACAACAGAAGTCTCAACTCACATCTTTATACCTTCCAGCTATTGCTTTCTGCTGGTAACCTTGGAGTCTTCCCCAAATGAAGGTCATCCAAATATTTGGGCATAGTTTATACAGAAATTTTGTGACATTTTCCTTTCTGGGATTCATCTTTATTTTACAGTGGCTCTGGCAGCCCTAGACTTTGTCCTGTGGCTCCTCAGCTAGCAAGAAGGCAGATTTCTGCTTCCGTCCTGAGTGATTGTTGCTGTGTGGGCAGATAAGTGCTGTCAGGCAACAGCCCTATAAAAATACAGCTCGTACCTGGTGCAGTTCCTTCTTTTAAGGATGACTTCCTTCCAGTTGCTACCTGTTTTTGGTCTTTTTTTGTTTTTATATTTTAATGTTTGTTTTTATATTTTATCCACAGTATATAATTGTTACGGGTGGGAAGGTTACTCTAATAAGTTAGCTTGTCATTTCAAAGCAGAACATTACAATATTGAAGCATTATTTTATTTTAGTTCAGTCAGTCAAAACATCCATTATTCAAAGAATATTTTAGGAAATTGTAAAACGTTCACTAAATTGAATATTACGATACATTATGTTAAATTTTTGAAACAAAATTTGGAAACAACAAGGATGTCTGCTATCACTGCTACTCTTCACCTTTAGATGAGAGATTTTAGCCAAAGTAATTAGATAAGAAGTGGGGGGTGGGCATGGGGGGAGGCCTAAAGATTGGAAAGGAAGAAAAATATTTACATTAATTGTAAATGAAATTATTATCAGCAAGAGAACCTACATACTATTAGAACAGATAAGAGTTCAGGAAGGCTGCTGGATATAAGGTCAGCATAGAATACCAATAGTTTTTCTGCACATCAGCATGCACATTAGCAAAAGCCAATTCGAAAACATATTAAGAAAAAAGAGATACAGTTTGCAATACCATCTACAAGCTACCTAGTGCTCTATAACAAGAGATATAGAGAAAATTACATGATATTTTTAAAGGACAGACAAGAATAAATTCAAATTATCAGTCAACTCCCCCAGTTCAATCTATAACATCAGTGCAGTTCAATAAAACTCTTAGGACTTTTGTTGAGTTGGAAAAACAAAAAGCTCACCTAGAAATTAGAGGTCCAAGAATTCTCAAGGCTCTTCCGAAGATGGTTGAGGAGTGTCATACAAATTCAAAGTGTGGTGTTGGCTTAAGTATAGACAAGTAGATTAATAATAAAACTGAAAAAAAGCTGTAAACAGATTCAAATATATATGTAAACTTGACATAATAAAATAGAGAACAATTGGTTTGCCAAATACCAAACAAAAATAAATTCTGATTAAAATAAAGATCAAAAACAAAAAAGCTAACTTCATAAATTTTAGAATAAAATATAGAATGTCTTTAAAACCTTAGCTAGATAGGATTTCTTATGACAAAAAAACACAGGTCATAAAGGAAAAAAATTAATAAACTTTACTAAGTCAAAAATTTAAACTTTAGTAAGTTATTAAAATGTACCACTGGGGCTTCCCTGGTGGCGCAGTGGTTGGGAGTCCGCCTGCCGATGCAGGGGACACAGGTTCACACCCCGGTCTGGGAAGATCCCACATGCCGTGGAGCGGCTGGGCCCGTGACCCATGGCCACTGAGCCTGCGCGTCTGGAGCCTGTGCTCCGCAACAGGAGAGGCCACAACAGTGAGAGGCCAGCGTACCGCAAAAAAAAAAATAATAATAAGTACCACTAACAAACTTAAGATAAGTATATGTAACAAGCAAAAGATCAGTATCCAGAATATATTAAGAACTACTACAATTTAATAAGAAATCATCAATTCCACTTAAAAATGGGCAAAAGCCAAGAATCAACCGTTTATGGAGGAGAACCCATGTGGTCAAAAAGCAGGTGAAAAGGTATACAACAATGCTAGTAATTGGGATAATGACAAAGAGTTTTTCATACCCATTAGAATGGTAAGTTTTTAATATATGTCAACATAATATATGTATCATATATAAATGGCATATGTATATACATTTTTTTTTGTGGAAGTTGACAGGAAAATAGGGATTACATATACTGCTGATGGAGGTATGAATGTATACAAGTGCTTGCGAGAGGAATTCTGTAATACATAATAAAACTGAAAAGCTACATCCATGAATCCTAGAAAATCAACTTTTAGACTTATAACTGAGAAATTTTTGATTGTGAGACGTGTACAAAGTCGTTATTGCAGCATTGTAGAAAAAACTGAAAAGTACATAATTGGCTTTCAGTAGAGGAATGGATGAATAAATTTGATAATTCATTCAATGGAATACTTTGAGCAGTTGAAATAAATGGACTTCATCTAAGTGTGTCAACATGGAAAGATCTCAAAAACAGGGTTGAGTGAAAAGGACATTTGCAGAATATATACAATGTAATGGCTTTTATATAAACACTTAAAAGCTTCATGGAGCAATAGTGTATGTTGCTTGTAGATCTAATACAAGTATTGAAATACCACCTGGGAAGGTTATACATCAGATTAATGATGGTTGTGTTTGGGAAGGTAGGGGAGGGTGTGAGACTGGACAGAAGAACAAAGGGGACTTAAATGTCTTCTATATCCCTCTATCATGTTTGTGTTAAGTATGAAGGGCTAGATTTAGATGTGTTCCCATTTTACTTTATAAGCTTATTCTTTAAAAGGCTGTCTTTTACATATTCTTTTCAGAGATTTACCAAGTTGTTTGTTTGTGATAGGAAGTCACAGTCATCCTCTTTAGATATCCTGTAGAACAGTCAGTTTCTCATAGAAGGGGAATATATTTAGAGCTATTGTTTTTAAAATAATCACATTTTCAAGTTCATATTAATTTCTCTAAAAACGCTTTCTTAAGTGGTCCCAAAGAGTTGTCTTTATATGGGGGACTAAATGTCTGTTTGTCATTCATTTATTCAACAGATTTTATTGAACTTCTAACATATGCCAAATGATAATACAGCAGTGAGCAAAACAGAAGACTCCTGCTGTCTATAGAGTTTAAATTCTAGACAAGGAAGACAGCCAGTAAACAAATAAATTAATAAAAATATAAAATGGTGGTAAGTGCAGTAATGAAATTTAAAACAGGATAAGAGGGGTAGAGCATGATGGAGAGTATTTTACATGAGGAAGTAGTCAGGCAAGAAGTGTCTGTGTAAGATAATATTGAGCAAAGTCATGAGGAAAGTGAACAGATAAGTTATATGGGAGAAGATTCTTAGATGCTGACCGAAAAAGCCAGTGCAAGGCCCTACTCCTGCCTTGAGAAGCAGCATGGAGGACAACGTGGCAGGAGCTGAATGAATGTGGAGTAGACTAATATGAGATGAGATTAGAAAGATAGCAGATGGCTGGATCATACAGGGCTTTGTTGGCCGTCGAAAGGACCTTGGAGCATAGGACTAATGTGGTGGACGGTATCACTCTGGCCACTTGGTTGAGAATAGCCCACAATGTTGGCGGTGGGGATGTAAAGATAGAAGCAGGGAGACCAGATAGAAGGTTATTATAACAATTTTGAAAAGAAATGATAATGGTTTAGACCAAGGTGGTGAGAAATGGTTGTTTTTTGTTTTTTTGGCTGTGTCGGGTCTTAGTTGCCGCACGCGGGATCGGCGTGTGGGTTTCTTTCTAGTTGTAGCACTCAGACTTGTCTCTAGCTGTGGCACGTGGGCTGTCTTTTCTCTAGTTGTGGCATGCGGGCTTCTATCTAGTTGGGGCATGCAGGCTCAGTAGTTGCAGCACGTGGGCTTAGTTGCCCCGTGACATGTGAGATCTTAGTTCCCCGACCAGGGATCGAACCCGAGTCCCCTGCATTGGAAGGCAGATTCTTAACCACTGGACCACCAGGGAAGTCCTGTTTGTATTTTTGATATATTACTTTCTAGCATCAATTCTTAATCTGTAAATTACCTTCTTATCTCAGGGAAACTGTGGGAGTTATTAAGAAGAGGGAAAAAACAGCACACTTTAGCTGCTAATGAGTGAGAAGCTATACACACAATCTCCAAAGATTTTAAACATCTAAAGATCTTCTTCCATGGGGTGGTAAGGAGGGGATTTCAGTTCCCCTTACCTAGAGGTATCACTTACTTATCCTTTTAGTCATTGTGAATTTTGCAGTTGAGCTTAATCCAGTCATGCTTTGTTCTTTAAATAATGAAATTTGAAATTCAAGTACAGGTGTAAAGTTTTGAGGTTACTGATTGAATTAACTGACATGTGATTTAAATACTTATTTTTACTTACTCTATAGATTAACTGTATAGCTATATACAAAGGTAAATAACCACTTTTTTTGCATTTATTTGGCTCTAGAACCTTTTATGGAAAATAATTTGGTTTGTAACATCTATTCAAGATAGTATATAAACTATCTTTGAACTTTTGCATGATTTCATTGCATTTGCACTTTGATGTGTTAAAATCCAAATTATAGTTCAGTTATTTTATACCAGCTTCATTTGTATTATATATTAATTGTTCACTTATATTCAGTAGTTCAGTTAAATTTTTATATAGTGGCTTTTTGTGTTATTTCTAAATATAGTCTTTGTCTCCAACTTATTACCATATTAGCTAATCTTTATTATTACTTTTATGTCTATGGATTATATGTGTGTGTGTGTGTGTGTGTGTGTGTGTGTGTGTGTGTAGTACATGAGAGAGGGGGAGAAAGAGAGGAGGGGAAGAGAATCTACTTTTTAAAATTTTTTTTTATTTTTTGGCTGTGCCACAGGGCATGCAGGCTCGTAGTTCCGCAACCAGGGATGGAACCCACATCCCCTGCAGTGGAAACGAGGAGTCTTAACCACTGGACTGCCAGGGAAGTCCTCGAGAGAATCTACTCTGTAATAAGTCTTTAGAAATACAGATAATGTTACACCATTATGGCTTTTAAACGCTAAACAAATCATTGTCCAGAGTGGCAGGCATACAGTAAAAATCATAATTCATTGTAAACTCTGTGTTCTGTTTCTATGTGTGATAATACATCTGCACTTTTATGTATCACTAGAAACAAACTTTGTACAAAAACATCTTTTACGGGCTTCCCTGGTGGTGCAGTGGTTGAGAGTCTGCCTGCGGATGCAGGGGACACAGATTCGTGCCCCGGTCCGGGAAGATCCCACATGCCGCCGAGCGGCTGGGCCCGTGAGCCATGGCTGCTGAGCCTGCGCGTCCAGAGCCTGTGCTCCGCAAGGGGCGAGGCCACAACAGTGAGAGGCCCACGTACCACAAAAAAAAAAAAACAAAGAAAAACCACATCTTTTACAAAGATAGAGCATATCAACAATAGAGTGACTGTAGCAGTGAACTCAGAAAATATCCTGATCATGCTTTAGGATTAAATTTAGTGCAATAAGTGGGAAATAGATTTTTGTTTTGCTTTGTGAAACATTCAGTTTTAGGGTATGATGCCTAATCTTAAGAAGTTTTGCTTATTTTTTTCATAGTACAGATAATGAATTACCATGTCGGTTTGAAAATATTTTGAACATTTAATAAATTTATCAGTCTTATTAACTTAACTTTCTTTTTCTTTTAGCAAAACTATACAATCTAAAGTGGACTGCATTTTGGTAAGTAAAATAACTAATCTTAAAGTTCTTTTGTTGTAAGGCTTTTCCCACTATATAAAATACAACATTTTTGAGTAAATATTTAAGTATAACTCAATTTTAGTGAATAAAATTTGACATTTAATTACAACCCCAGGGGTGAACTGGCTGTGAGCTGTCTAGATACTTTCCTATATCTCATCAGTAATGAAATCATAATCTGAGGTAATTGCATGATTTTGAAAATTACTGGCTTTTACTAAAGATCACTTCAGCATTTAATAAAGTGAATGTTTATTTTTCTGTTCTAATAACTCTTAAAGGATTTGTTAAAGAAAATTCAAGATATTTGATGGGTTAAGTTTTGTTGTGATAGTGTATTTTTTGTATTTGGGTTGCTAAACTTCAGGAATTAAAGCCACAATAATAGTTTACATTCAGGTTTGACTTACAGACTATAAGAATTTGTTTAAATGATAGCTTTTTAAAATACTTTATGGGTTGGTTTTTGTTGCTGTAATGTACTTTTTATGTTTGGATTGCTGGCCTTCAGGCGTTAAAGCCACAAAAATAGTTTAAATTTAGATTGTGTTTTTAGTTCCTTAGATCTTCTCTTAAACATATGAGGGAAGAAGTATGCAGCTACTGAGGCTACTGGAATAGTACTGACTTCTTTCATGGAAGTGTTTATTAATGGAATGTTCCCTAGACTCTAGAATATTCAGTGATTCTGCACTGTTAGATTCCCCAGAATGTCACTGTAGTTAGTCCTCTTTCTGTATTTGTGATATCAGAACTTTCTTATTCAGGTTCAGGTCTTCACTATAAGCTAACATTTTTTTTGTTAGGGAGTAAGTGTCTATAGTGTCTGGTGCTGAAATAGTATGTGATCTTATTAGCTTATGATATTATTATTAGTTTCTAGGTAGGTGAGTAGATAACAGTACTTCATAGGAGAACAGCTAATTTTATCAGTTCAACTGTGCCTTTCTAACCTAATAGTTAAGAAAGAGGACTTTGTGGGGATGTTTTCCCATTTTTTTCACTTACCTTTATTATCTTTTTTTTCCCCACAGTAACGCTCTGAAGTAGATAATCGTGTTACTTCCCTTTTACAAATGAAGAAACTGATGCTCTGGCATTTACTTCAAAAAATAATTATTGAGCCCATGCTAGATATAAGGGATACAACATTAAAAGGACATGTTGCCTTGCCCTCAAGAAATTCAGTCTATTAAAATAGATTTAATAGTGCTCTTAAGATCTAGGGAGGTGGTGATTGGGGATGGAGGGGTGACCTTACCCCCACCCCCCAGAGCATTTGATGAATCTTCCATCTCTGGAGTCTCATTGTTTATATCTATCACTCAGTAACTATTGCATAATTACTCTGTGCTAGACCCTCTCTGGGTGTCAGAATACAGCGGTAAACAAGACAGATACAGTTACTATCTAAGACCTCCTGCCCTTTTTTTTCAGTATCTGAGATAATGTTGGAGGATTATTCAATTTTTTGTGTTCATTGAGAAAATTGGGACAGAAGACTAGTATAATTTATTAAATATGGCATTTATAAAATACTAAATAAGAACAAAAAGGGTTTTTTTAATCTTTTAAGAGTTCAGGAGTATTTATATTTTAGCATAAGTTTTAAAGTTATATGTATTTGATGAACAATATAGTAAGATCTCTGTCTTCATGAATCTTACATTTTATCGAGTGAAGTAGACATTAAATGAATGGTAAAATAAATAAGCATTATAACTTCAGATAACAATAAGTACTATTACAAAATTTTTAAAGGCAAAAAGAGACAACTGATGGTGGGTAGGATAACCTCAGATTGGGTGATTAGTAAAAGTCTCTGAGGAAAAGACATTTGAGAGAAGACCTGAATAATAGGAAGCCAGTCTTGTGTGAAGATCTGCCAGTGACACATACTAGGCAGAGGGAACAGAAAGTACAAAAATTCTGAAGCAGAAATGAGTCTGGGATGTTTGAAGAATACAAAGAACCCAGTATGCTGGAACTTAAGAAAGGAGGAGAGGAAGATAGGAGAAAAGTCTAGATAGGGCTTATTTAGCTATGGCAAATAGTATGTATTTTATTTCAAGTGAATGGAAAGCCAATTAAAAGGTTTTAAGTAAGAAAATAGTATGATCTAGTTTTTTTGTTTGTTTTTGTTTTTTAATACCTTAGCTGTTGTTGGAAAATGGGCTTGTAGGCAGATAAGAGTAGAAGCCAGAAAGCCAGTTAGGCTATTGGAAAAATCCAGATGAGAATATAAGGCTCTTGCTCAGATGATGGCAGTGGAAGATGGGGGAAAAAATAGATGAATTCAGGCATATTTTTGATATAAACCCAGTAGGCCTTGCTTGCTGATGTATTGAATGTGAAGGGAGAAACAAAGAGGAATTAAGGATAATTTCTTTTGGTCTAAAGGATTTCCTTTAGTATTTCTTACAAGGTAGGTTTGCTCATAATGAATTATCTTGATCAGTATTTATCTGTGAATGTCTTTATTTTACTTTCAGTTTTGAAGGATACTTTTCCTGGAGATAGAATTCTTAATTAACAGGATTTTTGTTTTTTTTTAAATTTCATCTCTTTGAATATGTCATTCTACTGCCTTTGGTCTTCATTGTTTATGATAAGAAGTCAGTCATTAATCATGTTGTTTTCTGGTACATGATGAGTTGTTTTTCTCTTATTGCTATTAAGATTTATTCATAAATTCATTCACTGTTTGTTCACTCACCCACCTACTCTTGCTTTCAACAGTGTGACTATATATGTAGGTGTGGATCACTTTGTGTTTATCCTACTTTGGGTTTGCTGAGTTTGCATGTGTAGATTAATCTGATTTGGGAAGTTTTCAGCCATTATTTCTTCAAATACTTTTTCTGTCCCTTGGATTCCCCTCTCCATAGGAAGCTGCCATTACACAGCTGTTGAAATGATTGATTTTATCACTCTAATCTCTGGGGCTTTGTTTCTTTTTTTCTGATTATTTTTCCCTGTGTTCTAGTTTCTCTATTTTTATTAAGATTCCCTATTATTTCATTCCTTGTCATCATGTTTTCCTTTTTATGTTTAAACACAGTCAGCCTCATCCATAGGAGGGTCATAGGAGAAGCCCCCAAGCAAGAGTAAAACAGACTCACAGTTAATACCTGAAGTTCAGCAGTTTTTAAAGACCAAAGACTTCTCAGTTTGTTGCCTTTCGTCAGTTTCCAAAGCCCTAAAATCGTTCTTTTTGACAATTTTTCATCATTTTAGAGTTATTTTGAGGAGAGGATTTGCTGGCTATTCATTCCATTTGTTCTAGATAGCTCAGCTTTCTCACATAGATTTTATCATGTTTTCTTCAAGAAGTTTTATAGTTTTAGCTTTTTCTGTTAGGTCTGTGAACAATTTTGATTTAAATTTTCTGTTTGGTATAAGGTGAACTGCAGTGTTTATTTTTTACCATATGGATAGATATCCAGCTGTTCCAGCATCACTTATTGAAAAGTCTACCCTTCACCAATCACCTGCTATATCAAAAACCATTATGCGTGGGTCTTTGGCTAGAGTCTCTTTTTTCCATCAATTGCTGTCTCTTTCTTTATGACATCACCACACTGTCTTGTTTACAGTAGCTTTGTCAAAAGTTTGACATCAGGTAGTGTGATAATTCATATTGGTTTTGGCATTTCCATATAAATTTCAGAATAACCTTGTCAATTTCTTTCAACAAAAAAGTGTACTGGGATTTGTTTGTGATTACAGTGAATTTATTGATAGATTTGGGGCCAGTGGACATCCTAATGACAAGTTTTCTAATCCATTAGCATAGTATATCTCCATATTAGTGGATTCTTCTATAATTTCTCTCAGCAGTGTTTTCTAGTTTTCTGTGTATAGGTTTTATATATATTTTGCTTAAATTATTCCTAGATATTTTAAGATTTTGGATGTTATCACAAACAGCATTAAAAAGTATTTGTTATCCAATGTTTTGTTGCTAATATTTAGATTGACCTTGTGAGTATGCAGACTTACTAAATTCTCATATGAGATGTAGAATTTTTTGGATTTTCTACTAAATCAACCATATTATCCATGAATAAAGAAAAGTTTAAGTCCATTTCAGTCTAA
This sequence comes from Kogia breviceps, assembly GCF_026419965.1. Classification (NCBI taxonomy): domain Eukaryota; kingdom Metazoa; phylum Chordata; class Mammalia; order Artiodactyla; family Physeteridae; genus Kogia; species Kogia breviceps. Next base: position 145,111,744 of record NC_081312.1, read on the forward strand.
ATGTCTATTTATTCATTTTTCTCACTTTATTCACAGCTAGGACCTTCAGTTCAATGTTGAATAGAAATGGTGAGAATTGGATTTCCTTCCCTTGTTCTCAGTCTTAGGAGAAAGCCGTTTATTCATTTACTTTACAACATAATGTTAGCATTAGCTTTTTTTATGAATTCTCTTTTCAAGTTGAACATGTTCTCTTCTGTTCCTATTTTGCTAAGAGGATTTTTATCAAAAATACATGTTGGATTTTATCAAATGATTTTTCTGCACTTACTGAAATAATCACATGGTACTTCTACATGATTCTGTTAACAAGGTGAACTACACTGATGGAGTTTCCAAAATCAACCATCTTTGCATTCCCCTGGTAAACTCCATATGGTGCATATATTTCCATATGTTGTGTTATACTGTTACATATTGCTACATTGGATTTGCTGGGGTTTTTTTTTAAGACTATTGTCTGTGTTAATCAGGACTTTTGATCTGCTGTTTTCTTATAATGTCTTTTTGTTTTTGCTCTCTGGGTAATGTTGGCTCATGAAATGAGTTTGGAAGTGTTTTTCCTTTATTTTTTAAAGGGATTTATTTAAAATTAATATTATTTCTTCTTTAAATGTTTGTGTGTGGTTTTTTTTTTTTTGGGGGGGGGGACACTGCACAGCTTGTGAGATTGTGAAATCTTAGTTCCCCAACCAGGGATTGAACCCAGGCCATCACCTGGACCCTCAGCAGTGAGAGCGCAAAGTCCTAACCACTGGACTGCCAAGGAATTCCCTCTTCTTTAAATGTTTATGGTAGAGGTCACTAGTGAAACTATCTGTGGAAAAGGTTTTAGTTAGGAAATCAGTTTCTTTAATTATTATAAGGTTATTAAATTCTTAAATTTTTTCTTCATGCAGTTTTGGTGTTTGTGTCTTTCAAGGAATTTGTTCATGTTTCCTATGTTAGTGAATTTGTTAGTGTAATGTTCATAACATTCCCTTATCATCCTTTACTATCTGTAGGATTTGTAGCAGTTTCCTTTCATTTCTGATAATGGCCATTTGTATCTTCTTTTTTCTTGATCAATTTAGCTAGAGTTTTAAAAATTTTATAAATAAAATTAGTTATATTAAATAATTTTGTTACTTTGTAAATAAACTTTTGGCTTCATTTATTTTCTTTCTTGATTGTCAGTTTTCCATTTTGTTTCTTTCTCTTCTAATATGTGTTATTTTTTTTTTCTTCAGCTTTACTTGGCTTTAATTTACCCTTAGTTTTCTAGCCCCTCAATAAGGAAATTTTAAACTTTTTTTTCTTTTCATTGTAAGCATTTAATGCTACAAATTATCCTCTAAGCACTGGTTTAGCTACATTCCATAAATTATGTTGTGTTTTCATTATCTTTCAATTAAAGTTTTTGTCTATTTTCCATTCTGATTTATTCTTGTACCCATGGAACACTTAGATATAGACTGATCAGTTTCCAGATAGTTGAGTGTTTATTGAATCTTGTTTATGGTATATCTTCGTGAATGTTTCATATGTACTTGAAAAGAATGTATATTCTAGTGTTATTGGATGGACTTTATGCTCTCTCTCTCTCTCTCTCTCTCTCTCTATAGATAGATAGATAGATATAGATATATAAACTGATATATGTATATATCAGTTGGTTATTGTTTTTCAAGACATATTTATCCTTACTGATTTTTTTTTTTTTTTTTTACTTATTTCAGTTATTGAGAGGGATGCCTAAAATCTCGTATTTGTGATTGTGAATTTTTTTCCCCTGATCTTGTCAGGTTTTGCTTCATGTATTGAAGCTGTTAATAGGAGCATAAATATTTAGGATTTTTATGTATTCTTCATGAATTGATTCTTTTATTATGATGATATTTCTATTTTTAACTCTGGTATCATTTTTTGCTTTCAAGTCTGCTTTGTCTGATATCACCATAGCCCCTCCATCTTTCTTATAATTAGTGTTTGTGTGGCATATCTTTTTTCGTCCTTTTACTTCTAAGCAATCTGGGTCTTTGTAGTTAAAGTGTTTTGTTGTTGTTGTTGACATCATATGCTTGTCTCTTTCTTAACCAGTTTGACAAGTTTTGTCTTGTGATTGGTATGTATACCATTTTGCTATTTATCTTCTTGTAGTGTAGGTCTACTGTCGATTAATTCTCCCAGTTTTAGCTTATCTGAAAAAGGTCTTTAATTTCCCTTCATTTACAAGGGGTATTTTCACTGGGTATAGGATCCTAGATATTTTTTCTTTCAGCATTTTTGCAATGTAGGTCCATTTTCTTTTGGCTTGCATAGACTCCACTGAGAAGTTTGTTGTCATTCTTAACTTGTTTTCCTGTGTGTAATGTGTTCTTTTCTTCTCTGGTTTCCTTTAAGATTATTTATTAGTGGTTTTCAGCAATTTTATAACCTTAGTATGGTTTTCTTTGTTTTTGTCCTGCTTGTGGTTTACTGAGCTTCCTCAAACCTGTGGGCTTATAATTTTTCATCAACTTTCAAAAATTTCCAGCCATTCAAATACTCTTCTTTGCCCCCTTCCATCCTGGGACTCAAACTATGGTTACATTGCATTCCTCAGTAGTTTTCCACAGGACACTAAGGCTATGTTTATTTTTTTCTCTTTTTGCTTCATTTTGGATAGTTTATATTTCTTTATTATTGTTTTCACATTCCTTAATCTTCTTAAAGTGTCTAATCTACTATAATTCTATTCAGTGAATTACCAATTTTAGACCTTGTATTTTTTAAGTTCTAGAAATTTCACTTGTTTTTTTTTATATATATATCTTCCGTTTCTTTCCTTGTTATATCCTTGGGCATGTTTATAATAGCTTTTTTTTTTTTTTTTTTTTTTTTTGCGGTATGCGGGCCTCTCACTGTTGTGGCCTCTCCCGTTGCGGAGCACAGGCTCCGGACGCGCAGGCCTAGCGGCCATGGCTCACGGGCCCAGCCGCTCCGCGGCATGTGGGATCTTCCCGGACCAGGGCACGAACCCGTGTCTCCTGCATCGGCAGGCGGATTCTCAACCACTGCGCCACCAGGGAAGCCCTATAATAGCTATTTTAAAGCCCTTGTTTGCTAGTTATATTGTCTCTAAGTCTCTTTTTATTTACTGAGTTTTTGTTGCAAATATGGGATCATGTTTTTCTGCTGCTTTCCATATCTAGTAATTTTTAGTTTAGTATTTATTTAGAATGTCTAGATTTTGTTCTCTTTCTTTAAAATATATTGCAGTTTTCTTTGGCTGGCAGCTAAACTACTTGCAGATTAGTTTGATCCTTCTGAGGCTGTGTTTAAGCTCTGTTGTGGCAAGTCTAGAATAGCTGAACTTTAGAGTTAGTTCAGCTTTTATACTAGAATGTTACCACTCTAGTGTCTGTACTGCATTCCTTGGGTGTTGACTGAAATCTCTCAGTGCTGTCTGATTGGAATTTGAACATGTCACAGTCAGTTACGGTTCCCTGGTAGTTCTTTTCCCAGCCTCATGGAGTTTTCCTCTACCCATATATAGTTTAATACTCAGCAGTAGATTCCAAATCTACGTAGGGATTTGTATAGATTTTGAAGGTATTTTTGTGTTTTCCTTCCTTTTGATACTTTGCCTTCTCAGACACTGATCTCAGAAACTGAACTGCTTGGGTTCCTACTCCCTATACCACAGTTCAAAAGTTGCCTTCAGACAGAATCATCTCATTTACTTTTTTCGCTAAAAACATTCCATCCAATGACAGTAGAATATACAGCTCTGTTTTCAGAAAATGGACAACAAATGTGCTCTTTTTAACTTGAGCTTCTTTAGCTAAAGTTCCTAAAGTCACTTCTGTTGTCAGCAGATGATCTCACCTCCTACTTCTCTGAGGAAGTAGGAGATGCAGTGTAGGTATCCCACAAAATTAAAACCACTTCGTATTCCCAACTCAGTAGTTCCTCACTTCTGTACCATGTCTTCCTTCCCTTCCTACCAACAGAAGAAATATCTTTCTGCCTATCTGAAGGTTGATCTCTACTTTCTAGGCCCTGGATACCATCTCTTCCTGTCTCTGAATTCATTTATTCTCTTCCACCTGTTCTTTTATGCTCTCATTTTCTACTGACCTTTTCCCATTAATAGTTCAGTGCTTAATTTTTTTCCATCTAAAAAAAAATCCTTCCTGAAATCCGCAACCCTTCTTTAGCTACCACCCTGTCTTCCTCCTTTCTTTTGAAAGAAGAAAGTCAAGGCTTAGTCGAAGTGTTGATTGAATTCAGTCTCCTCCTCTGAAACTTGGGTTTATTAAGGATACCATGACCTCTCATTGCTAAATATAATGGACAGTCTCAGTTCCTAACTTGACAACCCTTTTTCTGTTGACTCTGTTGACCATCCTTTTACCCTCCCTTGTTTAGTTCATTCTCATTCTTTTAATTCATTAGATGCCACACTATCCTGGTTTTCCTGTTACACCTTAGGCTGTTCCTTCCCAGTTTCTTCAAGGTCCTCTGTGCCTCAACTTAAGTCCTCTGTATTCTGTATATATTTGCCCATGGTGATCTCATCTATTTTGATGGTTTCAATTAATCTCAGTATACTGATGATTCATAATTATACATCCCCAGGTTAAGCTCTAGACCCATACAGCCAAACTGTTATCAATTGACCAATTACTAAGATGTCACATAGGCACTTCAGACTGAGCTTTTCCAGAACCAGTCTCACTGTATCACACCCCAAATTCTGAACATATTTCTATGTTTCTTATTGCTGCTGTAACAAATTTATCATAAATTTAGTGGCTTAAAACAACACACATTTATTATCTTTTAGTTCTGCAGGTCAGCAGTCTGACACAGGTCTCACCTAGATAAAATGAAGGTGTCAGGAGACCTGTGTTTCTTTTGGAGGCTCTAGGGGAGAATCTGTTTCCTTGCCTTTTATAGCTTTTAGTCGCTGCATCTTCAAAGCCAGCAATGGCTGCTCAAATCTTTCTTACACTGTATCACTCAGACACATCTCTTTTTTGTAGTCAAATCTCCCTCAACTTCCCTCTTACTGGGACAATTGTGATTACATTAGGCCTACTAGATAATCTAGGATGCTATCCCCATCTCAGGGTCCTTAATTTAATCACATCTGGAAAGTCTCTTTTACCATGTAAGGAAATAGATTAACAGGTTCCAGGGATTCAAGAATTAGGACATGAACATCTTAGAGGGCCATTATTCTTTCTACCATATTGTCTTAGTGAATATACTCACTCATCCAACCTAAAAGCCTGGTGGTCATTCTTGTTTTCATCCTCTTTCTCACCTGCCTCCACATCTAGTCAGTCACCAAGTCCTATCACTTCTGTCTTCATAATTGCTCCATTTTTGTCTGTCCCTACTGCTACTACATTAATCCAGATCATTGTACTTGTTGGAAATACTGCAGCTATTTTTCTGCTTCTCATCTCTCCACTTTTATTCCATTCTTCACAGTATCATTACAATCATCTTTATGAAATGTGAATCTGTGTATTTTGCACCCTTGCTTAAGACCTTTTGCTGGTTCCCCATTGTTCTGTCTTTAAGGCATTGAAAACCCTTCTTCATACTCAGGCTTTACTTTTCTTATTTAATGTCATCTTTTCTACTCCCTCCACAGGCTGTCAGCAAGCTGTAATGAACATTTGTGGAGTAAGAAAAGAGAATATATACTTTCTCAGTCTAGAACAGCAATAGCCATTAGAACATTCTGTGGTGGTAGAAATGTTCTGTATATGCACTATTCAGTATGGTAGCCAGTAGACACATGTGGCTATGTATTAAGCACTTGAAATGTGGCTAGTGTGACTGAGAAACTGAACTGTTAATTTTATTAATTTAATTTTAATTTTAAGTTAAATAGCCACAAGTGGCTCATGGCAACCTTTTTGCATAATGCATATCTAGACAGTGGTTCTCAACTGGAGGCAGTTTTGCCCCCCAGGAAACATTTGACAATATCTGGAGACATTTTTGTTTTGCTACCAGTTGAGTGGGTAGAGGACAAATATGTTGTTTAAACATCCTGTAAAACACAGGACATCACTTTTATCAGCCCAAAATTGTCAGTAGTGTTAAAGTTGAGAAACTGTCTAGACTATCCTCTCTTTTTTTTTTTTTCCCCTCTATCTAGTTATATTTTAAGATTCATCTTAGATATCACCCCCTCGGAAAACCATCCGTGATTTGTCAGGTCTGAGTCTGATACATCTTCTGTCCCCTAATGTCCTGTGCTTACCTTTATTTGTTTTATGTAGTCACCTCTCTGATAGTCATAATCAGCATTTTTATTTGTTCTTGGCTTGAGTGTAGGAACATATTGAAATATGCCCAAAGGCACATGAGGATGATCAATAAATATTTGTTAAATGTATGAATGAGTATAATCTAACGACTTAATTATTAAACATATTGCAATTTAAAATGTAAAGAAGTGTTACCACCTTCAGTTGAGACCTTTTTAGAGACCATATACTTAATAAAACATTTGAATTTATTTGTTGGAATTACTTCACAGTTTGCCCATAAGAACAGAAACTGGTCTCATTCCTGTAGAGGGAAAGAACTCTTTTTCCTGGCATTCTCCTCTTTTCCCCTGTTCTTCTCAGCTAGGGTATTTCTCTTCCTCCTACACTAACCTGTTAAGAGAGAACCAGGCGAAACCACTCCCACTCATCCCCAGAGTACAGATGGGGAACTGAAACTTTATTGCATAGACTCAGGAAGGATTTAAGCAAGTAAAGTGGGATAAATATTTCAGAAACTAAGAGAAACTGGCAGCATAACAGAATGGCTCAGAGCTGAGGCTATAGAATGACACAGTCATGAATTTGAATCTTTGCCCCTACCATTATTGCCATTATTGTCTGATTTTGGACAATTTTAACCTATTTTAGTTATATTTTTAAAGGTGATAATAATAGCACCTAAGCCACTGAGTTACTGTGAATATTAAAGGAAATAACAACTGTACTTGTTACAGGCATACTTCAGAGATGCTGAGGGTTTAGTTCCAGACCACTGCAGTAAAGTGAATATTGCAATAAAGCGAGTCACACAAATTTTTTGGTTTCCCAGTGCATATAAAAGTGATCTTTATGTATATGTATGGCTGAGTCATTTTGCTGTGCACCTGAAACTATCACAACATTGTTAATCAGCTATACTCCAATATAAAATAAAATGTTTTAAAAAGAAGTTATTTTTATACTATACTGTAGTCTTTTAAGTATGTGATAGCATTATGTCTAAAAAAAATTGTACATACCTTAATTGAAAGATACTTTATTGCTAACCAATGCTAACCCTCATCTGAGCCTTCAGCAAGTCTTAGTAGTAATATCAAAGATCACTGATCACAGATCACCATAAGAGATATAATAATAATGATGGAAAACTTTGAAATACTGTGAGAATTACCAAAGTGTGACTCAAAACACAAAGTGAGCAGATAAGATTGGGAAAATCGTGCTGATAGATTTGCTCAATTCAGGGGTGCCACAAACCTTCAAATTGTAAACACAATATTTGCAAAGTGTGATAAAAGGAAGCTCAATAAAAGGAAGTATGCTTGCAGTATAGATACAGTGCCTGGCACATCGTAAGCACACATGAGAGCTTCAGTTGAAGGTGTTGTATGTGTAAATTGTTAATGTGGATCTAATTGACTTTATTGCCACAAATTTATGTTTCTAGAAGTCTAAATGTTAGTCAGGGATAACATTTTATGTTCATCATCACAAAACTTACCATTTAAGAATGAATGCTTACCATATGGAACCAATGAGGAGAGAATATTGAATCCCTCAAACATAGACAGTGGAAGACAAGAGAAGTTGGGAATCACCTGGCTAAAGCTGCCTGGAAGCCAGAAGGTACATATTGTAGAACAGCTGCCAGTATCAACACTCTATGCTCCCTCCCCCTTCAGGCCTTTGTAGGTGCTGTTTCCTCTGCCACCTGTGCCCTTCTCAGATTTCTTCACTTGGATAACTCCTAGTCCTTTTGGACTTGGCCCAGAAACCCTTTTCGGAATGCTTTTTATCTATTAGGAATGCATTCAGTTGCAGATAATAGAAAACCCCAACTATTGGTGGCTTAAAGAAATAAGAGTTTGTGTCATCTAATAAGTCCAAAGTTAGGCATCCAAGAATGATGCAGTAACTCAGTAATGCCACTGGAATCCTAGGCCCTTTGTTTTTTGCTGTGTCATCTTTTATCCTGTCATGTCATTGATGGCTGCTGCACTTCCATGCCTTCTGGCCAAATGCTAAGGCAGGAAGAAGGGAGGAAGGGTCAAAGGGCTTTCTTCTAGGGAAGCTCTGTCTTTGTTTTCAGTATACTACTTCTGTTTCAAAAACCCACTTCAGGAACTTCCACCTCCAGGGTAATGTCACTTGGGTGCCTCTAGCTGCAAGGAAAACTAGGATATGTAGTATTTTTTTTTCTAGCCTCTATACCAGAAGAAGACTAAAAAGAAGGTGGTTAGCAATATACGTCTGAGTCCAGCCTGTCTGCCATACCTTCTCATGTTAAGGTCTCCTGCTGTCATGCACCTTATAAATAGCTTTATACCCCTATTAAAGCTCTTACCATATAGTATGCTAATCCCCAGATTAATTGGTTTTCTTCCCCAAGAATAAACTTTTGGTAGTAAGGACTGTGTCTTACAGTCTTGGTATCCTCAGTGCTTAGCACAATGTCTAGTACGTGGAAGACACTCAGTAAATATTTGCTGAATGATTATCCACAAACAATAATTATCAAAAGGAATGTATAATATGCACATAACATCCCCAGAGTTTCTTTATACGTGTTGTTGTTATTATTATTAACATTTATTGAGTATTTATTATCATGTGCCAGACAAGTGCTTTACATATTTTATCATTCAGCCCTCATAATTTGCCTATGAGGTTAATCTGTTATCCTCATTTTACAAATGAAGAAACAGGCTCAGACAGGTTAAGTAACTTACTCAAGGTCATAAAACTTGCTAATTGATAAAACTGGGCTTTTAATCCAGATAGTCTGACTCCAGAGCCCAGGCTTTTAAAAAACTGTGATATACATAACATTTTTAAAGTCTGTGAAATATTAGGTTATTATATATGAATTTTTAAGAATTCTACTTCTTCATCTTCCTACAATGAAGAAATGTTCCTGAAAGTAATTATCCACTTTGAAAATAAATCTGAAAAGAAAAAATGAAAAGCTGTCCTTATTATCTTACTGAATTTTAGTAGTCAGTAATTCTAAATTCAGTCTCTTTTTTTGCAAGCAGGTTGCTTGAATGCCATTTTAAGAACATAATATGCTCATTAAAACAAAATTGCTAAAATGATTTCAGCTATTTAAATTGATTACAATTGTGAAGACTATGGTGCTGTGAAATATGCTAGAAGTGAAAAATAGAAAATTGTATCTGTGCTATTTTTAAAGCCTAGTATTTTGCCTGCTTATCAGTAAAGGCAAATCAAAAATATTTGCAGAAGCATAATTGTGAACAGAGTTTTTTGTTAATATTTTAATGCTTTTGCAATAAAATTGCTTTTTACTTAATTTTAACAATAATCAACATGACAGACTAAATTTCTCATGAGTTGTAACAATTTTAGATCTATAATGTCATTATTCATTTATAAAGCCGATCCAATTATATTTTTCATAACCAGCTTAATAGTCAAGGCAAAAATCTTACCATTGATATTTCCAACCCCCTAGGATTAGCTAGACCTCAGCAGAGTTTGAAAGCTGCTCATTCCATATTACCTAGGCCCCTTATTTTAGTTGAATGAAATTGGACTACCTGAAAGCTATAGCGAGGCCTAAAATGTGAGAGAAATAATTCTGGATGTTTGATGGAGAAAATGCCTGGTTTGGTGAGGCTCAGCCACAGAAGGATGGGAAATAATAGTTAATTTCCCAAAATATGGTCCTTGGAAGAATAATTCCATAGGATGTTAATATGCAAAAAAGGTTCCAAAGGTCAAATATGTTTTGTGAACTCTGGATTAAAGAATGTGTTAAGAGCTGTTATTAATATGCTGCTGTGTATCATGAATCCTAACAAATATTCAATATATACAAGACTTTTTTCCCCTCATAAAACTTCTCATGAAACTGATGTTCATGAGAAGACACACTATTTGGGAAGTGATTGATAAAACTGATAGGGTAAGTTTCTGCACTAGAGAGAAAAATTATTTTCCATGTGCCATCCAGAACTATCAGGATATTGAGAACTTCCTGATTATATTACTGTATATTAGGTGTGTATCCTACCAGGAAGCAATCTTTCACCAGTTCTAATGTTCAGGTCCCCTATATTGATTAGTTGTGTTGGAGTTACTAGAACTAACAAGAGTTAAAAGAGGGCGGAAAATGACCATATATTTTGGTTCCCATTAGGAAAAGCTAATGTAAATATTAAAACAAATAACATTTCGCTTACCAGGAAATCAGCTGAAAGCAAGAAGAAAACTATTTCTGTCTCATGGACTGGGCAATTCAACAGCAATCCTAGTAAGATTATAGAGATAGGAGTAGACAATCTTTGTTTACATTTTTTCCCATCAGCTGGAGAGATAAAAGGCTTAAAAGGAGGAATAAGGGAGGCTAAGTACAGTTGACCCTTGAACAACACAGTTTTGAACTGCTTGGGTCCCTTATATGCAGATTTCTTTTGCTAAATATGGTATTTATTATTATTAGATGAATCCTAAGAACCAACTTTCTGGGCACACGTGAGTTGTCTGTTATAAATGCTAAAACCTGAAAAGAGAATCACAATGGAGGTACTAACTACCCCATCTGAAAAACCCTGTTTAGCACAGTAATAAGTTGGTTAGAAAACAGGTGGGGGGAGAGCAGGGCAAGCAATCTGTCTGTAGCAAGTCTATTCATTTATCATGGATATCTATGTGGAGGTTCAACATTACTTACATTCTCACTAGGGTCATATCTGGAACATTGCAGTAGAGAATATTTCCCTGGGTATAACCTTTCCAGTATCATTTCATCTTGGCTTATAGCATCTTATTCATATAGCTTACTCTGAATTCGAAGTACTGTACATTCCAGAGATCCTGGATTTTAAAACATATGGTTGCTCAGGTATGGACTGGATGGTAATAGCAAGCAGGCCTGGTCCAGCAACTCAAGCATCTTGGTGCTTATTGCCCTGGAAGGAATCAACCCTTAACCCTGTAGACCCGAGGAGGTAAACTGGAGACCCACAGACTAGATCCATTCCACAGAGGTGTTTCCTTTGGCCCACGGTAACATTTTCTAAATTTCGAATTGGTTGCCATATTTCAAATTTAAAATTTTAGAATTGGGAGAGATCACAGAAAAAAATCAGGGTCTGGCCTCTCTGAAAACTTAGGACACTGATGAGTCTTTATTTCTACATGATGTGTATTCTCCAATTTTCTTGCATTTTCCTGCCATGCATTTAACTCCTAAACATATATATTTTTCTTACCTGTAGTCTAGTTTAATCATTTGCATTACCTACCTGGCATTTGAGCTTGTGACCTCTGTGTTAGATCCTTTGGGGGCAAGATTTTCCTGAGAGCCATTCATCACAGGATTGGAGGAGCCATAATAGTATGTATGAGAACAGATAATGAGAAGGCAGCCTCCATTTTTGTCTCTTAGTAATGTGGCCTCTTTACTGTCAGTTCTTGCCCTGCCTGGCCATTACAACAGTCAGTCAGTAGAAAGCAAAAGTAGGGTAGAACAAAGAATAATGGTAAAGATTTTTGAGAACCTTTCCTATTGGTTAGCCACTGTGTGAAATGTTTTATCTTCATACTTTCCAGTGAAATCTCTGACCACTGTAGTTTAAATTGTACCCACTACCAATACTTATTCTTTATAGCATTTATCATTATCATGTAACAGATGTTCTACTTTTAAATTTTATTGTCTGTCTCCCTGGTACTAAAATGTAAGGTCATGCATGTCTAAAGCATAGTTAGCACTCAATACTCAATGAACAAATGAATGAATATAATCTCATTTAATTTTTTAAACTTTTCAAATCCATCCCATAGTTAATGTTTTAAGTTAGAAGCCAATTCTTTTAATATGCCTACTGCTGAAGTGGTTGGATGAGAAGTAAAAGATATGTGAAGCAGGGTGTAGGATATCTGCTTCCTGAAAACCAGACTAATGTTAATTAAAGTGGGACTTTCTAAGACAGATGACACACTCCCAGAAATAAATTCGAGTAACTTGCTCAAGGGAGAATTTTTCACAAAAGGCACACCTCCTCTCCTGCCCTCCAGAGATATATGTTATTGAGGGGGCATGTATGAGGTGTATACAATTTGAAAAGACTTCTTTCCTCCCTTTCCTCCTTTATGGAAGAAAGCATGCTTTCTCACCTCAAATCCTTGCTATAATGAATACTAAATGATGACCAAGGTCAATTTCCTGACCCAGCATTGATTGAAACTAAAAATTTTGTTTGGACTATCTAATTAAAATACATCAGACTTGAAAAAGGCTCGTTGTTAGAATAAAAGATAGGGTTTATCATGTGATATAGCACTGGGGTTACTTTTAGTAAAGACCTAGCTTAGAATCTGACTTTTTCCTTTCAACCACTTGATGGAGAGGAAATGAGTAACTTTCAAGAGAGCTACTTTTGTGTAGATTTTACCTGTCCTGGCAGGGATTGGGGCGTGGTGCTTGCTGACAGAGGGGCTGGATTTAACTAGCTGCATTTGCTTTGTTTTTTGAGTATCACAAAAAGAAATCATCTGTATAAGGCCATACCATCCATTCAGAGGAATTTGAACCCTTTATTCTTTTTTATTTACATCAAGTACATGAGTTATTTTATCCCTTGGTATGGGAGGACAATATAGTTATAATGTTTTTGGTTTTGGGGGTTTTCTCCTGTTAGGAATTCAAGTGGACTAAATTGCCGCTAAGGCCCAAATCATGAATTCTGGTTACTTTTCTCTTTCGTAATTGTAAAGAATGCCTTTACCATTGTCAGCTAGCTTTCAAAATTGTCACTAAGAGGAATAGGATAGACCAAGATGGCAATCTCTCACCCATTTACCTGAAATAAGTCCAATTTTCATTAGTACCTGTATATTCAAAGAATGATATAATATACAATAATGTGTTTTGATAGAAAACAAATGAATCCTTATAGTATTCTAGTTTTTCTAATTTTGCATTTTAAGTTATTTTCAGACTTACAGAAAAATAAACTAAGGGGGAAAGAAGGAAAGGTTACTAGGAGCAGAGATAGAAATTAAAGAACTAACTTTTCCTCTGTGGCCTACACCTTAGTTGAGGCTGTAGCTTTGTGATCTTGAAGAATCAGTTAGAACCAATCCAGTTTTTTGGAAACATAATAGTAGCTGGGCTCCCAGGGACTATCGTTTCTTTCCATGCTATAAAAACAAAAACAAAAAAACTTTAAACACAGTGACTAGGAAGACCTAAATCTTATCCTTCTTGCTAGTGCCCTCAGCCTCATCCCCAACCACTAGTAGAACCCTAGGATCTTTTCAAACAGCATACAGAAACATTGATAATAACTTTTGCCTCACCTAAATGAGCCAGAGAAAGATTACATGATCATTCCGTGATGCTCACTTTTTGTAGCATTTAACTATGGGCAGAAGTATTCTCCCTAGAGATGGCTGTCATTTGAATCCTGTTTCAAAGGGACTCATATCTGTAGGTTTATGTACCCTCTGCCTATTTGAACCCTAGCAATATGCCCTTGTCTCAGCATTTCATTTGGTTTTTAGTCATCTGGGCATTTATGTAGCTGTGGTACTTGCTACCATGTTATTCATTATTTCAGTTTGAGGGATTTAGCTTCCTTTTTTGTTAAGCCCTAAAAAAAATATCAAAGAGTATATTTTAGGGCACATTTATAAAAAATGACCACATGGTTCTCTTAGCAAGTTAGGAAACTGAAAATTGCTGAAAATTAAGAATTATAAGCAAAACGAATTGAAAAATAGAGTCCTTATACCTTGACCTTTTTCTCTATCTTCCTTATTCAATCCTGTGGAAGGACAGCTTTCACAACTGCTGGGGCCTGAGAGAATATTAATATCAGGTATGTCCATTGTTTCCATAAATTTTTTAAAAGGCTATAGAATGAGGTTCTACTTTCCCCCTTCAAGTCCTTCTGTCAGTGATGCTGGTGAAGAAAGAGGCCTTTTAGTAACTGTGCTCTGGAATCAGTGTCTCTTGTCGAGGAAGAAATAGAATTTTTTTCACGTTTTGTTTTTTGTTTTGTTTCTGAAGTTTACAAAATTAAAAAACAAATTCAAGTCTGATCATCCTGTCATTGTATATATTTTCCCTCCTTACCTGGTAACTTAACTGAAGAAACTGTCAAACTGGAGAATTTAAGTTTCTGGATTTTAAGCTGACTGTTCTAAATACAAATTTAAATTAAAACTTCTTTTAAAACCTTTTTCTGATAGTAGTTTGAAAAGTAAAATTTAAAGAAGTAATCATGAATTTGATACCCTGGTTGGTCATCTTGCATCAAGACTCCGTGATTGTCAACCTGACTAGTTCCTTGAAAGGTGTATACATCTCAACAGGAGAGTTTCTGCTTCTTTTGGAAATAAAGATAATGATCCATTAAGGATTTGCATGAAAGCTCCTCAGTTAAGTCCTCACTTGTTACCATCTTTATAACCATCAACCCTTCCCCAGTTTTGTGACCTTGTAAAAAAAAAAACAAACAGACAAACCTGAATAACACCTGAGAGGAAAGTCTCATAACAACAAACACATCACTGCAAAGAAATTTATTTCAAACAGGGAAAACCTTTTTTAGTAATGTTTGAGAAATTGTGGGGTAAACCTGATTCAGGATGTTCCCTAAAAGCCGGAGCAGATCTCTCCACTCAGACTACCTTATAACTGTATTCTATGCCAGTAAATAGTGGGAACGTTTTTCCTTACCATCTCCTTGAAGGTTTTCAAGTTCTAGTAATAGGACATTGAAAATTCTACCTGGTTCTCTGCAATTCATCTGGTATGTTTTGACAGTTTGGAGGTGGATGTCCTGAGCAGACAAGCTGAAGCACTAAAAATTAACTCAGTTTTCTGAAATATAGAATATTGTTTCAGGTATTTTTTTTTAACAATGGAAGACAAATGGAAAGTTATACATTTTTTTCCAAGTCCAGCCTAGGGAAAGCTTTTATTTCTGACCTATTCTGTTTAGATTGATTCCTTTCTCTCTAGTATCACAGTTATCAGAAATATTTTCTAACTTCAGTTACATCTTGATGGCTCAGAAAGGAAGTGTCTACATTTTTCTGCACCTTACCCTGATGAAAGTCAGTGCTGGTGGAACATTGTCTTCAGTAATTTGTGGTCAAGTCTGATGCTCACATAAAATCTAGGAACCTTGCTCTTGTGGTATACCTCTTAAGTTAGTGGAGGGAGGTCACCAGGCAAAATATTTCCTAAATTTCTTAAGATACCTTGCTTTTTCAAATAAAAGATTCTATACTTGTTGATAGAATTTGAATTATAAACTTTTTCCAAAATCTGACTTTAAGCAAAATCTGACTTTAAGCAAGTATATATTTCAAAATAATATTTATGTAATAATAATACCTATTATAGATACCTTTTATAAATTCCTTTTAATCCTCACAAAAATTTTATGGACATTTTATCACTGTTTTACAGACTTGAAAATTAATGCTCATCTTGCCTAATATCACAGAGCTAATGAGTGGAAAATCTGGAACTCTTCTGATTCTGTATCCTGTACCTTAGCACTTATATCCTACTGTTTTAGATAGATTATCTTTGAAAGGTCCACCAATCAAGCTCAAGTAGCAGCTGCTTTATTCATCTATAATATATGATATAGGTCCTTTATCCTTATTAGCTATTAATTTATCAATACAAGACTTGCCTATTAACCTCAGATTTCTAAAAGTTCCATCAAAGCTGCTTTATTACTACACTAATCAGTTACTGGGAGATATTCTTATATGAAAAGTCTGTTTCACAAGTTCAAGGAGGATCAGTGAATCATACATTTTGCTATATGATCCTCTCAAGGATAAGTTGCCAGGTTTTTTCTAAGTTAAATTCCAACTCAGTGAAAGTTGTTTTTAAATCCTGAAAGTAAAAACGGCATTATTTTTAACCTTTAATAATCAAGAATCCCATAATAGATGTGGCATGAAAATTAGAATTGGTGAATCATTCAATAAATTATACTAGGAAAATTAGCTAACCTTGTGGAAAAATTTTAATTAGGTTTCTACTTCATAACTTATAGAAAAATAAATGTTAGAGGAATTAAGTACAATACCTAAATGTGAAAAACAAAACTTTAAAAAGAAAACATGGGATATCTTAATGACATTGGGATAGAGAAGGATTTCAAATAAGGCACAAAAAGCACAGATTATAAATGAAAAGATTGATATATTTGACTGCCTGGAAATTAAAAACTTCTCTGCATCTCAAGACTCCAAAAACAAAATGCAAATACAAGCTACAACTAGAGAAGATATTAGCAACACTTCTAAGCAATAGAAGATTAGTATGTGGGCTACATATTAAATATTCCCATTTTTAAATGTGTAGTTCCTTGAGCAGTGGTTCTTCAGATGTGATCCTCTGACTAGCAGTATCAGCATCACTGGGAACTTTTTAGAAATCCAGGTTCTCAAGGTCCCTGCTCCAGACTACTGAATCAGAAACTGTCATCTTTAACAAGCTCTCCAGGTGATTCTGATGCATGATAAAATTGGATAGCCATTGTATTAAACTCAAATGGTAAATAATATGATAGTATCATTGTCAATCAGAAAATGAAAAATAAAACAGTGAGATACTTTTTCATACTTATAAGATTAGGTAAAATGAAAATCTTAAGTTTTAACAAGGATATGGAGAAATTGTAGCATTGCTGTTGGAAATATAAATAAGCATAACAGTTTTGGCGAGCAATTTGGGAATACCAACAAAGCTGAAGATGTGCATCTTATATGACCAAGTACTTCTACTTTTAGGTAGGTTCGTACTATAGAAAAAACTCCCACTCAAGGACACAACAGTCACAAATAAAAATTTTTATTGCAGCACTATTTGAAATAATGAGACTTTATAACAACTGTCTGTCATAAAGAAATGGATAAACTGGTTTCAGTCCATATAATAAACACTACTGTATAATCTAAAAAGTGAAAGAATTCTGAAGCAAATATGGCAAAAAGTTAGCATCTTTTAAATATGGATAGTGATACATGTGTACCTACTTTGTATACTTTGGTTGAAATACTTCCTCATTTTAAATTTAAAAATTAAATGAGGTATTAAAATATTAAAAGGAGTACCATCTGGCTCTGTCTTACATTTCAGGATTCTGCTTCAAAAGGTGATTGAGTTTGGATAAACCAGAATCTTTGATCTAGTTGAGGGGGGAAGGTGTAACTAGATACTGAAAAACTTTTTTTTAATCAATCAATAAATGCAAATTAATTGAGTATAAATCCCTGAGTAATTGTTGTGGCCCAAAGTAAAGGGACAAACAGGCATATTATAGGACGTTGTGTACAAAATCGATTAGAGTTGAATTTTTTAACTAGTTTTTTTTTTTTTTAATAAAGTGGGAGAAAGCATGAAGGCTGTATATTGTATGTTCTAAACTGGTACTTAACTTTTTTTTAGCCCATGTCTCATTTTGATAAACATAAATATCTTATATTCTTGGTTAATATAATTTTAAATTTCAAAATATGTTAAATACTATTCTAAAAATGAGTGAATGAAAGCTTTTGTGATTAGAGAGGAGCCCAGTTCCTCTCTCAATGTTTTTATCTGCATATCTAAAAGGGATCTTCAGTTGTCTCAGAAGTGCTAGGGGGAAAGGTCTGACTTGCTATATTAATCAGGATGGGCAAGGCTATGCTGCCAAAACAAAGGAAGCTTGAAATATCCGTGGCCTAACCAGAAGAACTTATTTTCATTCACACTACATGTATAGCACAAATCATTGGAGGACCCTGTTCCACGTAGTCCCTCAGGAACCCACACTGGCAGACACTGCCATGTTGTAGCCTCACCACTGAAACACAGGACTGCCAAGGTGCCACAAAGGGGGATAGGATATAGAGGTGACACATTGGTTCTTAACTATGTCAGCTGAGAAATGAAATGCATCACTTGTGCTAAGTGCATGGCCCTAAACTAACTGCAGAGGAGGCTGAGAAATGTAGGTGAGCAGATGGAATATTTGATGGACTGTCTCTGTTCCTTATTCTCTTCACCACTTTACCTACACCTCATAGAAAGAATTAGATAGCTCCATGCTCCTCGTTCCTCATGTGAATATTCTTTATCAGCCAAAGTTTCAGAGGGGAAGGGCATTAGGAGTGGTAGAATTCGAACACAAAACTCCACCTTGATCCTCCAAAAGTAACTGGATCTTGTATATTTTGCTTTACACCTTTAATTTTCTCTGAATCACATGATATCAAAGTGAATGTTGAATCTGGTTGTTTGCTATATGCTTTTCTGTCTAGGATGTGAAAGAGCAAAGCACTGTCTAGGTCATTTGCAACATTAAGTCTGTAACATTGCTTTGTTTTCATACCCAAAGTTTCTGAAACACCAGCTACATAAATGTATGCTTATGTCAATGGGATGATTGACACACAAGGTCTGCTTACTTACGGGGAAGTAAACAGGGAGATTTTTACCAAAAATTCTCCAGAGGGTTTCCTGGAATGTCTTTGACATCTAAATCAAACTTTAGTTCCAAGATTCCTTGGATATCTTCTTGCAAAGATTGAACTGTGTGAGAGAGAAGTCCCCATAAGCTTTTGGGCAAGATTTTCAACTACAGTAGTGGGAAATCATCACCTTAGTTCATTCAACAGACTAGATAATTTTTGAGGTTCCGCCTAAACTTGAAGACATTTTCAATAACTTTGCTTTGAGAACTTCAACTCAAGGAAATGAAAACTTTTAAGACTAATGAGTAGAGATGTTGTTATTTGTCATTTGAAGTTTCAGGTCAGATATTCAGATATATCTGCCAAATATGCCAAGTGCTATTAAAAATTGTGATTTTTTACATTACTTTAACATAAAGTTTATCATTAGTGATATTTATTATAGTATATTCACAATGTTATGTAAACACTACCTCTACCCAGTTCTAAAACATGATTTCATCACCCCAAAAGGAAACGCATTAAGCAGTCAGTCCTCCTACTCCCCTCCCCCCAGTCCTTGGCAGCCACTAATCTCTCTCTCCATGGATTTGACTGTTCCGGGTATTTCATAAAAGTGAAAGCATTTGATATGTGGCTTTTTGTGCCTGACTTCTTTCGCTTAGCATAATGTTTTCAGGGTTCATCCATGTTGCAGCATGTATCAATACTTCATTTCTTTTTATGGCTGAGTTTTTAAATTATAATTTTTTTTTAATTTATGCAGTTGGTCTTTTTCCTAATACTCTAAAAATAGAGCAGCTTTGTCCGTCATTTCATAAATGCATCAGACATATTTCTTTTTGACAACCAATGAATCTCCACTTGGAACAGAAAACTAATTCTTTATTTTTTGGCAGCATTGGGTCTTCGTTGCCGCGCTCGGGCTTTCTGTAGTGGCGAACGGGGGCTACTCTTCGTTGTGGTGCGCGGGCTTCTCGTCGCGGTGACCTCTCCTTGCGGAGCACGGTCTCTAGGCACTCGGACCTAAGTAGCTGTGGCACGCGGGCTCTAGAGCACAGGCTCAATAGTTGTGGCGCATGGGCTCAGTTGCTCCACGGGCGGCATGTGGGATCTTCCCAGACCAGGAATCGAACCCGTGTCCCCTGCATTGGCAGGTGGATTCTTAACCACTGTGCCACCTTGGAAGTCCAAAACTTTTATTCTTGATGTTTAAATCTTTACAAAGTATATCAAATAATCTGAGGTTTAACACACTTGCCAAATGACATTCTTGCCTTGATAATCAAGCAAGGTTAAGGTCTTCTACACCACTGATCATTGTTTTGGAAGCCAGTGATTAGCCATAAATGACAAGTGTATCCAAAACCAAAAATCGTCGTGGTGAACTCAGCTTTGCTGGAATGGAATGCCATCACTATACACTTGCATCATTTTGTTCTCATTTGCGTCATAGAATTTTGATAATCACTTTTAGTAAACTCCCCCAATTTTTTCTTCTGTATGTTGAGTCCTACATAACAAATAAAAGAGTGATTGACAGTAGTAAGTTTTCATTGTTTGAAAGGCAAAAAGAAGGGGGGCAGCAGTGAGTTTGATTTTTTCAAAACTATTCCGTCTTTAAATTAAATCTCTTTGGCACTTTATCCTAATTTGGATTATCTTCTGAATTCCTTCTGGAATTTCTTCTCTGTTCTTTTCTCTAGCATATATAAAAATTGAAAACTGTAGCATCCAAGGTTTCTCCAACAGTATGAAGTTATTTTATTCTTAGTCATCAAAAATGATGTGTTTTTCGTTTGATGTTTTTTAAGTGAGGTATAACTGACATAACATTATATTAATTTCAGGTGTACAACATAATGATTTGATACTTGTATATACAGGCACACCTCATTTTATTGCGCTTTATTACACTTTACAGATACTGCATTTTTTATAAATTGAAGGTTTGTGGTAAGCCAGCCTGCATTATCAGATGATGGTTAGCATTTTTTTAGCAATAAAGTATTTTTAATTAAGGTATGTACCTTGTTTTATTAAATGTAATGCTATTGCATACTTGATAGACTATAGTACAGGGTAAAGATAACTTTTATATGCACTAAGAAACCAAAAAATTTGTGTGACTCGCTTTATTGCGGTATTTGTTTTATTGAGGTGGTCTGAAACTGAACCTATAGTACCTCCGAGGTATGCTTGTATTACAGAATGATCACCCCACTAAATCTAGTTAACATCCGTCACCGTACATAAGTTTTCTTACGACAGGAACTTTCAAGATCTACCATCCTAGCTACTTTCAAATATGCAATACAGTATTGTTAATTGTAATCACCAACCTGTACATTATATCCCTATGACATTCATTTTATAACTGGAAATTTTTACCTTTTTGACCTCCTTCACCCATTTTCCCCACTCCCACTCCCACCCCCCATTTCAGTCCACCACCATTCGTCACTGTATCCATGGGCTCAGGGTTTCTTTATCTGTTTTGTTGTTGTTGTTAGATTCTACATATAAGGGAGATCATATGGTGTTTATCCTTTTTTGTCTCACTTACTTCACTTAGCATAGCGCCCTCCAGGTCCATCCTTGTTGCCACAAATGTCAAGATTTCACTCATTTTTATGGCTGAATAATATTCCATTGAGAGAGAGAGTTTCTTTATCCAAAAAAAATGATGTTTTTGTTGTGTTTTCTCAGACTTTGCCCATAATAATACTTATGGGTTTTTTGGTAACATAATCTATTTTTGATTTAATATGATAGGCACTGTTGGGATTAAGTGGATGATGTTAATAATATTGAACAAGAGGTATTTTGGTATGATATTTATTTATTTATTTTATTACTTATCTCCATTACATCATTTTATTTTAACATCTTTATTGGAGTATAATTGCTTTACAATGGTGTGTTAGTTTCTGCTGTATAACAAAGTGAATCAGCTATATGTATACATATATCCCCATATCTCCTCCCTCTTGCATCTCCCTCCCACCCTCCCTATCCCACCCCTCTAGGTGGTCACAAAGCACTGAGCTGATCTCCCTGTGCTATGCGGCTGCTTCCCACTAGCTATCTATTTTACTTTGGGTAGTGTATATATGTCCATGCCACTCTCTCACTTCATCCCAGCTTACCTTTCCCCTCCCCGTATCCTCAAGTCCATTTTCTAGTAGGTCTGTGTCTTTATTCCTGTCTTGCCCCTAGGTTCTTCATGAGCAATTTTTTTTTTTAAGATTCCATATGTATGTGTTAGCATATGGTATTTGTTTTTCTCTTTCTGACTTACTTCACTCTGTATGACAGACTCTAGGTCCATCCACCTCACTGCAAATAACTCAATTTCGTTTCTTTTTATGGCTGATTAACATTCCATTGTATATATGTGCCACATCTTCTTTATCCATTCATCTGTCGATTGACACTTAGGTTGCTTCCATGTCATGGCTATTATAAATAGTGCTGCAGTGAATATTGTGGTACATGACTCTTTTTGAATTATGGTTTTCTCAGGTTATATGACCAGTAGTGGTATTGCTGGGTCATATGATAGTTCTATTTTCAGTTCTTTAAGGAACCTCCATACTGTTCTCCACAGTGGCAGTATCAATTTACATTCCCACCAACAGTGCAAGAGGGTTCCCTTTTCTCCACACCCTCTCCAGCATTTATTGTTTGTAGATTTTTTGATGATGACCATTCTGATGGGTGTGAGATGATATCTCATTGTAGTTTTTCATTTGTTTGTTTTTTTTGCGGTATGTGGGCCTCTCACTGTTGTGACCTCTCCCGTTGCGGAGCACTGGCTCCAGACGTGCAGGCTCAGCAGCCATGGCTCACGGGCCTAGCCGCTCCGCAGCATGTGGGATCTTCCCGGACCGGGGCATAAACCCGTGTCCCCGGCATTGGCAGGCGGACTCTCAACCACTGCACCACCAGGGAAGCCCTTCACTGTAGTTTTGATTTGCATTTCTCTAATGATTAATGATGTTGAGCATTCTTTCATGTGTTTGTTGGCAATCTGTATAGCTTCTTCGGAGAAATGTCTATTTAGGTCTTCTGCCCATTCTTGGATTAGGTTATTTCTTTTTTTGATATTGAGCTGCATGAGCTGCTTGTAAATTTTGGAGATTAATCCTTTGTCAGTTGCTTCATTTGCAAATATTTTCTCCCATTCTGAGCCTTGTGTTCTCATCTTGTTTATGGTTTCCTTTGCTATGTAAAACTTTTAAGTTTCATTACATCCCATTTGTTTATTTTTGTTTTTATTTCCATTTTGATAGATTAAAGTGGGGAAAGGCTGGAGGCAGGGACAAGCAGGTAGTTAGACATTTTTAGTAATTCAAGAATCATTGTAAGTTCCTTAAGTGCAGGGGCTATTGTTGTGTTGTCCATCTGTCTATTTCCAGTCTTTGTATAGGTTGTGATACACAGTATAAGTTCATAGTTATAAATCATTTGTGGAACATTGCAGAAAGTAAACTTAGTGAATAAATTAATGAGTAAATGAATTCTCCTTTATTGTTAAAAGAAAGACAGCTAAAGACCTAAACTAATGTGGTGGTTGGGAAAATAAAGAGCCTAGAAGTACATGGTGGAAAGACTTAAGAAGGCTAAATGAAGGATTAGAGTGTAATACACCAAGAGGAACAAAACTAGGCAGACTCCAAAACTGAACACTGGGAAACTAGAGAAAAGAAGGTGCTAAGTAACAAGTGAGAAGGAAAATGCCTGTGTATGTGTAGGGGTTTTTGTTGTTGTCAAGGGAAGAGTTATGCAGGATATTGCTGATCAGGCTATCAGATATTAAAGCAAGAGCTAATTGGAAAATACCCCATAGACCGTGGAATGAAAAAAAATGTGGATTTGAGAGTTAATTGCACGTAATTGATAGATTAAGTCATTCTTTGGATAAATTCTAAGATTAAACTGTTTTGTGATTGAATTCTGGTGAGAATAAGAATAGGCTAAATTATATCATTGTAAGCTTTTTCAAAAAATTGGATCTATGTTTGAGCTATGCTTTATTGTGTAAGAATAAATTCTGCCACCAAGAATGCCAGTAATCTGTCCATATTTTCCATTGCAATGCAATTCAGTTGTAATGAATTAGGCTACCAAAACTTTATTATGATATTTTTATTGCAGTAGGATTTGTGGCACATTTAAAGCTATCCTGTGGCAAACTCAGCTGGGAAAGAAAACTATACAGTCCTCTGCATAGCAGAAATTTTCTTAAAGGGTACATTTATAGACAAAATAACAAAGTTGCACAACAGTAGTGATAGACAGTCTTACAAGTAGGTTCTCCAAATAGCATCCACTGTTGCAAGTCAGAGAATAATTACATCTGCATAGCATGGAACAGATTGTTGGTTGTACTTTGGAACAGTTGGCCCTCCATATCCACAGGTTCTGCATTCGCATATTAGATCAACCCTGGATCAGATTTGATTCCTTGCTTATGGAGGAACTGTGCATAAGGAGGACTGACTGTATAACACCATTTTATATAAAAAGCTTGTGCATCTGTGGATTTTGGTATCCGTGGAGGGGAGAAGGGGGTTCCTGGAACCAATTATCCATAGATATTGAGGGATAACTATATTTTTAAACCTCAGTTCCACCCCCAGTGACAGTAGCATCATCAGTCACATGTTCTAGATTTTTGAGAAATAGAAAAGAAGCCTAGAAATCATCTCATTCATTTCACATTTCTAAGGAAAATCCGCCAGAGCATGGAAGCCTCATAACCAGTTAAATAGTTAGGCTAAAGCCAACTAATAAATAGTCTCTTGACTCCCAATATAGTACTTTTCCTGTAATATTGCACAACCCTCCTTCTTTAAATGTGATTTAAAATGAGACATTTTTGTCTAAGCATGGATTTATGATTTTATTTATACCTAGAATATAAGAATTAATGGGAAAGTACCATTTTCTCTTATTAATCAACTTTTTATATGCAATAAATTTATCACACAACTTGACTGTATTATTTTACTGATATGAAAAAAGCCTAGATTCTGTTTCCTTTGGCAAGTGATTCGTTCCACCTGGTTTAAATTTAGATAGTATTTTTAGGGAGGTGTTAGTAAATTTTGTTGAGGGAGAAACAAGAATTTTTTAAATGATCTTTCTTTTTAATCCTTTTTAACCAGCAAGAAGTTGAGAAGTTTACAGACCTAGAGAAACTCTACCTCTACCTTCAGCTGCCTTCTGGTCTCAGCAATGGAGAGAAAAGGTAATATCACTTCTTGTCTTTGCCTCAGTTACAGTGTTTATGTGTGTGTTGTGGTTGTCATTGTTTTGCACTATTCCTAAAATCATCAGGAAACAGACTGTCAAAACAGTAGATCTTTTTAGTCTTTGATCATATTTGGTTAAGTGTTTACCCATAGTTTTTGCTAATTCATTTGTGTACCTGGGTGAATGCTGTGAAATGTAGTTGGATTATGTTTTATAAACAGCTTAGTGTATTTATACAGTGTGGCAGATTTTGAAAATTGAACAGAAAACCAAAGAATAAACAGATGAGTATTGTGAGCAATAAAGCGCAAGTGTTTTTTTAGGTACTGTCAGGTAAGCAGATCACAGAGCATAAAAAAGAAAAAAAATGAATTGCCTGTATGGCACATGAATTTATGATAAATGTGTGATGTTTTAAGTGCTTGCAGGGTATTACTCTATTTTCATTAGTACAAATATTTAATAGCCTCATTTAGAAAATATAGAGAAAAGTTGTTGGTTCATGCAGTCTGTTCTTAAAGGAGTTTCTCTACCCTTTTAAGTATTTCTCAGAGTTCATTTCATTCATATAAGTTATGCTTAACATTGCTTTAAAAGTATATGTATGAAAAGAACTGGAATTAAAAATCTGTTGCTTTTACTTTTTTCCCCTTGGACCACATTTTGTAACTATTTTAATAATTTTCTGTCCTAAAAATTGCTCAGTAATTTCTTTGAAAATACATAAATTATTGTTTTTGTAGCTGAGATGAATGTCAGAGTCAAGTGAGAAGCTTCCCTCATGTTATAAGAGACACTGCCAGATAATAAAAATTTATGATGTTTAGTGGAGGTGTTGTCCTGGAGAGGAGGACTGGTTACAGAAAGGACCATAGAGGGAGACTTGTCCTTTCAGGATCTCTCCAGTGTGAATTCCCTTCTGGAGCATAGAGGCTTTAGTAAGATTCAGGGTAGTTACTTGAGAATGCTAAGCAAATAGAAAATAAACAATTTTTTCCTTAACTTTCATGTTATAGTTTGATGATTTGGTAAGTTTAAACAAATGAACAGGGAAGTAAGTAAACAAATATCCCCTTAGAGGTAATTTTGGCCAAAACAAATACCTTGTTTTCAATGCTCCATCATCTCTGCCAGTTTAGAGACCATGGCGGGGATGGAACAGGGCAATAACTTTAGTCAAACACTAGCTATAGAAAATGGCCCACAACCACAGGTGGACAATTTGTATTTGGATAACTGGGCATATACTTTATGTCCTGAGTTTGGTTTGGTCATTTATAGTGAGTTTACACACAGTCTTCTAGTGGAACATTTAGGCCTGGTTCAAAAATTATCAATGAATTGCTGTCCAGTTCAGCTAAAACATGTTTTTGTTTTATGATTAGTGATCAGAATGCTATGTCATCTAGTCGGGCACAGCAAATGCATGCCTTTTCCTGGATTCGGAATACCCTAGAGGAGCATCCTGAGACTTCACTGCCCAAACAGGAAGTCTATGATGAGTACAAGTAAGTATTACGTGTATATGTCAGGCATGCAGTGTATTAAAGAGATTAAGTACTATACTTGGCTACAATGATTTGTTTTATCATTGGCAAATATCATACTGGTATATGAGAGTTTAACTTACAAATCTCTAAGATCCCATCCATCTCTAAGCTCCTCTGGTAGCATGTGTAATAAAGAACAGGATTACTGAATAAAAGGATTTCTTTAGAGTTCTTCTGGGTCACAGGAGGGATGTCTGAGGGCAGAGGGACAATGGAGTAGGGTTGGTGAATAAAAGGATTCCTGTAAAGTTCTTAAGGATGACAAGAAGAGTGTGTCTGGGGTTCATAGAGGGACAGTGGATGGCAATAAATAAATCAATGCATAAAGAAAAACTAAAACATGTTTTTTATTTAGATTTCTTAAACGTCTTTTTCATGAATCCAAAACTTTTCTAATCATTTTCTGTGCCAACCCGAGAAAAAGTTAAGTATCTGTAATGTTGTGAATTACTTACTCAGATGAAGGAGTTCAGTGGCTTGCGCATAGAAGACACTCAAACAGTTTTGATTGTACAGATAACTTATTTAAACACGGAAAACACAAGTTATAGAGGCTAATGGGCCTTTCTGGATAAATGTCATAGATGATAAATCTAGTCTTCTTTAACATTTTATAATTGATTTGGAAGCGGGAATTTGTTCTAGCAGAGTAAGTGAAACCAAAATTTTCTGGGTATTGAAATATCAAAGCAAGGAGCACGTATGTGTTGTACTTACACAATGTGGAAGAAAAGTGTCAAATAAGTGCTCCTATTAGCCAGTGTAAGATGATGCAAAAGAACTATACTTACTGAGAAGATTATTGGTATCTAGAAAGAAAGCTTTCTATGCTCATTCAAAATTCTGATTCCCTCACCTTAAGAAATGCAATAGAGCTGGAGAAAGTCTAGAGAAAAATGTCTGAAATAATCAAGGGAACAAGGTTAAACTGAACAGCTTTAGATTTTTCCTCTTTAGAAAAATTAAGCTAAGAGTACATGTGATCCAAGTCTATGATGTTCATTTTCTCAGTCTACAACAGTCTACTGAATACCTGCTATGTGCCATGTCAAACCCTGTAAGAAGTTCTGAGGAGACAACAAATAAAACACAGCTTCTGCCCTCATCAAAATATGAAAAAACAAAAACAAAAAGAAACAAACAAAAAAGTATATATATAAAAGATATATATAGTGAGCATGAATTCTTAACTAAATTCAAGTTAATTCTAATTAAGATAGAGATAACCTTGTGAAACTACAAAGAAGTAAATTTAAATTCATTAAAAGTTTATTAATATCAAGCAAACGTGATATGTTTAAGAAACCCTGTATCGAGGGTCAAGAGAATAGGTTCTGTCGTTAAACTTGTGTCACCTGGACAGGTGTTTTAACCACTCTTTTTTCAGTTGCATCATCTATAAAATGAGGTGATTGAAGAGGTATGAGGTTTCTTTTAGCTCTAAAATTCTAAAAGTTGTCTGAGGTAGGAAATGAGGAAAACAAATTATCCAAAATGTCTCATGTTTCCCAAAAGGCAAATTGGACAAATTAATGCATGACATTTCTATAATGAATTAATAAGGAAACCGAGGATATTTTTATATTTTTGAAGTGATATCCTTCCCCTGCACAACCCTTTGCATCACCATTAGAGACAGCGCCCTACATTTGTGAAAGTATGACTCTGAACCATTAAAGCAGTCCTTACGTTCCTAAAAGTTTCCTGCCTTGGGCAAAGCACAGTTACATTTTTCTATAATATTTTTCTGTGAAATCATTTTCTAAGATTCTCATGAATTCTTACAATTTTTTTCACTAAGAAAAGTTAAAGGTTTTTCCTAAACAAAAGAGAACCAAAACATAACATTGTTTTGGAACAAGGAATGGTAGCTCCAATTTTGAGCAGTTTATTCGCAATTCAGTAGAGAGCAACTGAGATAAAAGAAAGTAACTTAGACTAGAGTTTTAAAAGGAAGTAGTAGGTAAGGGAAATTCTTCATAATGACGTAAATAGGAAAGAAATACCACTTCTGTTTATGGAATTTGAAAGTATTATGCTAATGCTTGTCTCTTTATAAAAATCATTATATTACTATACAGTAGTACTGTAACTGAGTCTGAGTATTTTAGTTCAAAACACATTTCACTAAGAATATACATTATTCACTGTTCTATTCTACACAGTGTTTCCACATAGTAGGCACTAATTTAATATTAAGAGTGACTAGAGACCAGTCTCTTCCATCAGGAAACTTGCAGAAGCCTCTTAGATAGCCTCATCCACCAGAGGACACCCAGCAGAAGCAAGAAGAACTGCAGTCCTGCAGCCTGTGGAACAAAAACCACATTCACAGAAAGACAGATAAGATGAAAAGGCAGAGGGCTATGTACCAGATGAAGGAAGAAAATAAAACCCCAGAAGAACAACTAAATGAAGTGGAGATAGGAAACCTTCCAGAAAAAGAATTCAGCATAATGATAGTGAAGATGATCCAGGACCTCGGAAAAAGAATGGAGGCAAAGATTGAGAAGATGCAAGAAACGTTTAACAAAGACTGGGAAGAATTAAAGAAAAAACACCTAGAAGAATTAAAGAACACACAAACAGAGATGAACAATACAATAACTGAAATGAAAACTACACTAGAAGGAATCAATAGCAGAATAAATGAGGCAGAAGAACGGATAAATGACCTGAAAGACAGAATGGTGGAATTCACTGCTGTGGAACAGAATAAAGAAAAAGGAATGTAAAGAAATGAAGACAGCCTAAGAGACCTCTGGGACAACATTAAACACAACAACATTCACATTATAGGAGTCCCAGAAGGAGAGGAGAGAGAGAAAGGACCCAAGAAAATATTTGAAGAGATTATAGTCGAAAACTTCCCTAACATGGGAAAGGAAATAGCCACCCAAGTCCAGGAACTGCAGAGAGTCCCATACAGGATAAACCTGAGGAAAAACATGCCGAGACACATACAATCAAATTGACAAAAATTAAAGACAAAGAAAAATTATTGAAAGCAGCAAGGGAAAAATGACAAATAACATACAAGGGAACTCCCATAAGGTTAACAGCTGATTTCTCAGCAGAAACTCTACAAGCCAGAAGGGAGTGGCATGATATACTTAAAGTGATGAAATGGAAGAAGCTACAACTAAGATTACTCTACCCGGCAAGGATCTCATTCAGATTCAATGGAGAAATCAAAAGCTTTACAGACAAACAAAAGCTAAGAGAATTCAGCACCACCAAACCAGCTCTACAATGAATGCTAAAGGAACTTCTCGAAATGGGAAACAGAAGAGAAGAAAAGAACCTACAAAAACAAACCCAGAACAATTAAGAAAATGATAATAGGACATACATATTCATAATTACCTTAAATGTGAATGGATTACATGCTCCAACCAAAAGACACAGGCTCGCTGAATGGATACAAAAACAAGACCCATCTATATGCTGTCTACGAGAGACCCACTTCACACCTAGGGACACATGCAGACTGAAAGTGAGGGAATGGAAAAAGATATACCATGCAAATGGAAATCAAAAGAAAGCTGGAGTAGCTATACTCATGTAAGATAAAACAGACTTTAAATCAAAGAATGTTACAAGAGACAAGGAAGGACATGACATAATGATGAAGGGATCAATCCAAGAAGAAGATATAACAATTATAAATACATATGCACCCAACATAGGAGCACCTCAATACATAAGGCAACTGCTAACAGCTATAAAAGAGGAAATCGACAGTAACACAATAGTGGTGGGGGACGTTAACACCTCACTTATACCAATGGACACATCATCCAAACAGAAAATTAATAAGGAAACACAAGCTTTAAATGACACAATAGACCACATAGATTTAATTGATATTTATAGGACATTCTGTCCAAAAAAAGCAGATTACACTTTCTTCTCACATGCACATGGAACATTCTCCAGGATAGATTACATCTTGGGTCACAAATCAAGCCTCAGTAAATTTTAAAAAATTGAAATCATATGAAGCATGTTTTCTCACCACTACACTATGAGATTAGAAATCAGTTACAGGGAAAAAAACATAAAAAACACAAACACATGAAGGCTAAACAATACGTTACTAAATAACCAAAATATCACTGAAGAAATCAAAGAGGAAATCAAAAAATACCGAGAGACAAATGACAACGAAAACACGATGATCCAAAACTTATGCGATGCAGCAAAAGCAGTTCTAAGAGGGAAGTTTATAGCAAAACAAGCCTACCTCATGAAACAAGAAAAATCTCAAACAATCTAATCTTACACCTAAAGGAACTAGAGAAAGAAGAACAAACAAAACCCAAAGTTAGCAGAAGGAAAGAAATCATAAAGATCAGAGCATAAATAAATGAAATAGAAACAAAGAAAAAAATAGCAAAGATCAATAAAACTAAAAGCTGGTTCTTTGAGAAGATAAACAAAATTGATAAACCATTAGCCAGACTCATCAAGAATAAGAGGGAGTGGGCTCAAATCAATAAAATTAGAAATGAAAAAGGAGAAGTTACAACAGACACTGCACTAATACAAAGCATCCTAAGAGACAACTACAAGTAACTCTATGCCAATAAAATGGACAACCTGGAAGAAATGGTCAAATTCTTAGGAAGATATAACCTCCCAAGACTGAGCCAGGAATAAATAGACAATATCAACAGACCAATCAGAAGTAATGAAATTGAAACTGTGATTAAAAATCTTCCAACAAACACAAAAGTCCAGGACAAGATGGCTTCACAGTTGAATTCTGTCAAACATTTAGAGAAGAGCTAACACCTATCCTTTTCAATCTCTTCCAAAAATTTGCAGAGGAAGGAACACTCTGAAACTCAATCTATGAGGCCACCATCACCCTGATACCAAAATCAAAGATCCTCAAAAAAAGAAAATTACAGACCAGTATCATTGATGAATATAGATGCAAAAATGCTTAACAAAATACTAGCAAACAGAACCCAACAACACATTAAAAGGATCATACACTATGATCAAGTGGGATTTTTCCCAGGGATGCAGGGTTCTTCAATATACGCAAATCAATCAATGTGATACACCATATTAACAAACTGAGAGTAAAAACCATATGATCATCTCAATAGATGCAGAAAAGGCTTTTGACAAAATTGAACACCCATTTATGATAAAAACGCTCCAGAAAGTGGGCATAAAGAGAACCTTCCTCAACATAATAAAGACCATAGACAACAAACCCACAGCAAACATCATTCTCAATGGTGAAAAACTGAAAGCATTTCCTCTAAGTTCAGGAACAAGACAAGGATGCCCACTCTCGCCACTATTATTCAACATAGTTTTGGAAGTCCTAGCCATAGCAACCAGAGAAGAAAAAGAAATAAACGGAATCCAAATTGGAAAAGAAGTAAAAGTGTCACTGTTTGAAGATGACACGATACTATACATAGATAATCCTAAAGATGCCACCAGAAAACTACTAGAGCTAATCAATGAATTTGGTAAAGTTGCAGGATACAAAATTAATGCACAGAAATCTCTTGCATTCCTATACACTAATGATGAAAAATCTGAAAGAGAAATTAAGGAAACACTCCCATTTACCACTGCAACAAAAAGAATGAAATACCTAGGAATAAACCTTCCTAGGGAGACAAAAGACCTGTATGCAGAAAACTATCAGACACTGATGAAAGCAGTTAAAGATCAGGGCTTCCCTGGTGGCGCAGTGGTTCAGAATCTGCTAATTCAGGGGACATGGGTTTGAGCCCTGGTCTGGTAGCATCCCACATGCCACGGAGCGACGAGGCCCATGAGCCACAACTACTGATCATGCATGTCTGGAGCCTGTGCTCCACAAGAAGAGAGGCCGCGATAGTGAGAGGCCCGTGCACTGTGATAAAGAGTGGCCCCTGCTTGCCACAACTAGAGAAAGCCCTCGCACAGAAACGAAGACCCAACACAGCAAAAATAAATAAATTAATTAATAAACTCCTACCCCCAACATCTTTAAAAAAAAAAAAGTTAAAGATGATACCAACAAATGGAGAGATATACCATGTTCTTGGATTGGAGAATCAATATTTTGAAAATGACTATACTATCCAAAGCAATCTACAGATTCAATGCAATCCCTATCAAATTACCAATGAAATTTTTTTACAGAACTAGAACAAAAAATCTTAAAATTTGTATGGAGATACAAAAGACCCCAAATAGCCAACGCAATCTTGAGGTGAAAAAAAACAGAGCTGGAGGAATCAGACTCCTTGACTTCAGACTATACTACAAAGCTACAGTAATCAAGACAGTATGGTATTGGCCCCCAAACAGAAATATAGCTCTTTGGAACAAGATAGAAAGCCCAGAGATAAACCCACACACCTATGGTCAACTAATCTAGGACAAAGGAAGCAAGGATATACATTGGAGAAAAGAGTCTTTTCAATAAGTGGTGCTGGAAAAACTGGACAGCTACGTGTAAAAGAATGAAATTAGAACACTCCCTAATGCCATACACAAAAATAAACTCAAAATGGTTTAGAGACCTAAATGTAAGACCAGACACTATAAAACTCTTAGAGGAAAACATAGGAAGAACAGTCTCTGACATAAATCACAGCAAGATCCTTTTTGATCCACCTTCTAGAGTAATGGAAATAAAAACAAAAATAAACAAATGGGACCTAATGAAACTTAAAACCTTTTGCACAGCAAAGGAAACCATAAACAAGATGAAAAGACAACCCTCAGAATGGGAGAAAATATTTGCAAACAAATCAGTGGACAAAGGATTAATCTCCAAAATAAATAAACAGCTGATGCAGCTCAATATTAAAAAACAAACAACCCAATCCAAAAACGGGCAGAAGACCTAAAAAGACATTTCTCCAAAGAAGACATACAGATGGCCAAGAAGCACATGAAAAGCTGCTCAACATCACTAATTATTAGAGAAATGCACATCAAAACTACAATGAGGTATCACCTCACACCAGTTAGAATGGGCATCATCAGAAAATCTACAAACAGCAAATGCTGGAGAGTGTGTGGAGAAGAGGGATCCCTTTTGCACGAATTGGTGGAAATGTAAATTGATAACAGCCACTATGGAGAACAGTATGGAGGTTCCTTAAAAAACTATAAACAATAACCATATGACCCAGCAATCCCACTACTGGGCATATACCCAGAGAGAACCATAATTTTAAAAGACACATGCACCCCAATGTTCATTGCAGCACTATTTCCAATAGCGAGGTCATAGAAGCAACCTGAATGACCATTGACAGATGGATGGATAAAGAAGTCATGGTACATATATACAATGGAATATTATTCAGCCATAAAAAGAAACGAAATTGGGTCATTTGTAGAGATGTGGATGGAACTAGAGACTATCATACAGAGTGTAGTAAGTCAGAAAGAGAAAAATAAATATTGTCCATTAACACGTATATGTGGAACCTAGAAAAATGGTACAGCTGAACCAGTTTGCAGGGCAGAAATAGAGAAACATATGTAGAGAACCCACCAAGCGAGGAAAGTGGCGGGCTGTGGGGGGGGTGTGTGTGATGAATTTGGAGATTGCGATTGACTAATGTGTAAAATTGATAAGTAATAACCTGCTGTATAAAAAAATAAAATTCAAAATTTCAAAAAAAAGAGTGACTAGAATGGAATCTGATCTTGACATTCATAATAAAATTTCAGTGTTATAAGACTTCATAAATCTTCTAGTATACTACCATCTCCATTGTATAGGCAAAATATTAAAACTCAAAAGTTAGGTGAGTCTTCCAGTGTTCCAGAATTTGTCAGGGATGAATATAAGGGTAGAACTCAGATTCCATGAGTAATTCATAATAGGTGAGAAGGCAAACCTGTTAAATTTGAGTGATATGAAGCAGAGTGGGTAGAATAGGTTGGGAAAGTAGTTAGAAATAAAGTTGGCTAGGACTTCAACTTAGTGTCAATAAATAAGCTGCACAAAATATGAATCCATTAATATACAGTTAGTATACATGCATACAGATAATGTGAATGTTGTAAGAGACACAGCACAGTAACATCTATTAGCAGCATGCCATGTTCTAAGAAGAAAGTATGTTTGTGTTTCCACAGAATTACAGCATGTGGGAGCTCCAAGCTATTCTCTCATTTCATTGTACATTGCCTAAAACCATAATTTGCTATGTGGATTTAAATAACTTGATGAAAACTGTAGAAAGTCTAGAGACAGGCAAAAAGTAGATCAAAGTATTAGGAAATAGATACTTAAATGTTTTTCAATTATGTTGTCTAGAGAAAGCAAAATGGAATATAGCTATATTTTTTTAAAGGACAAGAAGTTTAAATCACAGGAGGAGAGATTACAATTAGACACAAAATAACACTTCCTGCCAGAAGAGATTTTTAGAGAAATTTTGTCCTGTTGTAAAGGCCTTTTGGACTAGTCATTTTTCAGTTTGGAGTGCCTTAATGAGGTTTCCCGAGTAAAAACTTAACATAGAGTGACAAATCTTACATTGATTTTGTTCCAAATATTCATTGAAAAATATTATTAATATGAAGTATACATTTATTTTAAGCTATTCCTATTCATTGCAGTGATGTTTAGATATATTTATGTGAAAATCAATCCCTTTCATAGTCATTAAAATCCCTTTGAGAGAAAAAATGAAGATGTAATCTAAGACAGTATGGTTTCTTTTAACTGTATTTTTATGCTAAGTAAAGATATTAATAGAACCAAAGTTTTAAGGGACTTTCCATATGCAAAGACAGTTGATTTACAAACTATTGTGAACTTTTATATTTGTTGAAACTTCTGAAGTCTGATAATCATATGCATTTATGAAAGTGATGATTAATGTGTTAATTTTCCTAATTATGAAAGTAGTATGTATTCATCATGAACATTTTGGCAGGTAGTCATAAATGTATAAAAAGAAAACTAGCACCAGCAGTGTTACCACCTACAAATAATCATGTTGGCTTATTAAATTTTTATTTTTTTCTAACGCCTTCTTTTCATGTATATGTTCTTGTTATTGTTTAATCAAATTTTGACCCTACTGGTTACACAGTTTTTGAATGGGGGAACAGTTGCAAATAATACTGCAGTGAACATTCTTGACTATATAATTTAGTGTAGATTATTAAAATTGGAATTGCTGCTTTTGAACCATTATATATTAAGGATATTAACTATTGAAATGTAAGTTTTTTCAAGATTGCTGTTTATTATTTAATTTTTTAATAAGTAGTGTGATCTGTCTACTTTCTTTGCAGCTTGTAACATTGCTGTTATGCTTAGAAAGAACTTCTTCCCAATGCCACTAGCAGCTGAATAATCGTGTATTTTCCCTAGATATTATTTACTTCATTTTTCACGTATAACCCTTTAGTTCTTCTAGACCAAATATATACATTTATTTTGATAAATGCCATAAGATAAGGAACTAATTTTAATTTTTTCTAAACAGTTAATTTCCCGGTCTTACTTATTGATAATTTTTTTCTCAATACTAATCTAAAATGTAATTTTTATCTTACTAAAGCCTTTTGGACTCAGTTTTCTTCCTTTGTATTTTTCTGTTCTTATGCCAGTACCATACCATTTTAAAGTATTTTAGGCACTAAATGTTTAAAAAGCTAGTAGGACCGGTCTTCCTTCATTATTCCTCTTTTTCAGAAATTTCCATGGTTTTATTTTCTTACCAATTAATATTTCTTGTGAAGTTTGGAATCACTTTTCTATCTTTTTTAAGAAAGGGAAACCTCAAAAGAATTTTGATTCAAAATGCATTAAATATGAAAATTTATTTTAGAAAAATTAACTTCAGAGCTACATGTTTCTTAACATCTTTCTCGTGTCATTCAGTAAAGTTTTAGTTATTTTTCCTTCAATTAACTCCACTTATTTTTCTTGTTAGGTTTATTCCTTACAAATTTTTATTATGTTATTTATATTATGAAAAATATATTTTATTATTTCATTATTTGTTTGGTTTGTAAGATATCTGTAGACTTCTATTATATTTATGTTGCACATTTTGTATTTAGTGAACTTTGTTTAATCCTAATTTTTCAGCTATTTGGACTCTTCTGGGTAGCATTTATCCTGTATATCTTCCTCATCCTCTTTATTTAATTACATTTAATTGATTTTCCTTCTGACTTTGAATAATAACAATAATTGGCATCATTTCATCCTACAGTTCTTTGATGTTAAGGGTGTATCATTTATAATTGACCAAGACTTTATTGGCTGTTTTATGATATTGAAATTCATCTAATGATTTTTGGGCATCTGTTAAGATTATTCAGTGCTTCTTCTGTTACCTATTGATGTGATATATAAAGATACTACCTAATATGAACCCTTCTTTTATTCCTAGAATGAATGTCTTCTTCATGTCAAGATCTGTAATCTTTTAGCATACTGTTGGTTTCTATTTTCAAGTATATTTTTTAGGATCTTTGCATCTATATTCATAAGTGAATATGGTCGGTAATTTTCTTTTTTTGTGCTGTCTTTGTCAAGTTTTGATATCCGGGTTAGGCCAGCTTCGTAAATGAATTGGAACTCTTTTCCTAATTTCCTGTGCTCTGGAACAGTTTATATAGTTTGGGAATTATTTGTTCCTGAAAATTTTAAAGAACTCAACTTTAATACCATCTAGGCCTGGAGTCTTTGTTGGAGGTAATTCTTTGACAATTTTGGGGGGCTTTTTTCTGGTTAAATTTTTACTTCATTAGTCAGTTTTGGTAATTGGTTTTTCTTGGAATTCATTCAGATTTTCAAATATATTGGCATAACATTATATATACTATTCTCTCACAAATTGAATATATTCTTTATCTGTTATATCCTTTTTTATATTTCTAGTTTTAGTCATTTGAATTTTCCTCTTTTTTTTCGAAGTATATTTAGCTGTAGTTTATTTTTATTGGTTTTCTTAAAAAAAACTAAGATTGATAAGTCAGTTTTATTTTTTTTTTTGCCTGATGTCTCATTTTTAGGTGTCTATTTTTGTT
The DNA here is from genome assembly GCF_026419965.1 of Kogia breviceps. Classification (NCBI taxonomy): domain Eukaryota; kingdom Metazoa; phylum Chordata; class Mammalia; order Artiodactyla; family Physeteridae; genus Kogia; species Kogia breviceps. The sequence goes on from NC_081312.1 coordinate 145,149,308, forward strand.
ATCCTGATTTTCTCAGGTTTTTTCCTTATTAAATGGAATGTTTACTTGTTTTCATTCTTTTCATATTTAAGATAAAAAAGATGGCGCCATTATAATGGAGAAGCATATGAGGATGATGAACATCATCCTCGGGGTGGTGTTCTTTGTCAGACCTCCTAATAGGGCCAGTGAATAACACTCACCGTTGGCATTTTATTTGCAGTAGTGATTGAGTGAAGGACTGTAATCATAATATGCTCACTACTTGCTACTGTTTGTTTTAATATTCAGCTATACTAGTGTTTTAAAAATTAAATGAAGAATAAACTTGAATATAAAAGCTCAAAAAAAAATTCTCCGAATTGGATCTTTATTTTTAATTCCACTTTCATTCCTCTGCTATACACGGCCTGGTAGTCAACATTCTACATGACTCTCTTTCCATTCAGAAGAGCCATCTTTATATCTATGAATTTTCCTCTTATAGTTCTGGCTGTATTCCTTAGGTATGGATATGATTACCTTTATTTTCTAATATACCTTTATTTTCTAATAGTGTACAATTATAGCTTTGATTTCTTCTTTGACCCAAAATAGTTAGGAGTGGTTTAACTTTTCACATGCTTGAGGGAGTTGAGGTATTTTTCCATTTTGTTTTGCACTTTATTAATTCCTAGTTTTATTATATTATAGTCAAAGAATGTGGCTCATTCAATTTTTGATTTTTTTTATAATCATTGAGGTTTACTTTCAGGGTAACTATCAATTTTTATAAATATGTCTGGACATACTCTTTATTTGCACTGTATATTGACTTATATTGATAAGCACTGAATCCAGTTCCTGTAATTTTCAGATCCTTCGAATTCTGCAAAAAGTCCTTACTATTTTGTCTGTTTAATTAGTTTAGCATGAGTACTGTGTTAATCTCTTACAAAAGTGATATTTCTCACAGTTCCTTATGGTATTTTTAATGGGTTTTGCTGCACAGGTCTTGGGGCTGTTAGACAAAAAACATTCATGATTGTATATCTTTATGATAGTTAAAGCCTACTGTCAACAACAAAAAAATAATCCTCTGTCATATTAAATGTATTTTATATATTTTTGTCTTAAATTCTCCTTTGATACCAATATTTGTAACCCATTCTGGAGATCTGTCTAATATAAGTATATAATTTTCCATCCTTTTATCTTTACCATTTATGTCATTTTGTTTTAGGCAGTTTACATTATTATGTTTCTAAAGTTTTTAATCTAAAATTGTCTCTGGTCTTAAAATCTGACCAATGGGAGAAGCTGGTGGAATGAAGCAGTCTCAGAACTCTGGTGTTTGCAAACACTTAGCAACAGAGACAGCAGCAGCCACAGTTCCTGCTGCTTTTTCCTGCTGCATTCTAGAGAAACACAAGCATTAATCCTAAGTGGATTTCTTACTAAATAATATGTAGCCTGTTTTAGCATTCCTGAAAATCTGTTTGCTTTCATTCTCGGTAGAATCACAAATGTTCAGATTTATAAACTTGACAACTTTGGCTGCAGTGTTTCCTGGGACACAAATGTTCTCTCCAAATCCTTTTTTTTTTTTAATCTATGTAATATTTTAAGGAATATGATTATTTTGCTTTTTATTTTTTTTAATTAAAAAAATTTGTTTTTATTTTTGGCTGTGTTGGGTCTTTGTTGCTGCGTGCAGGCCTTCTCTAGTGGCGGCGAGCAGGGGATACTCTTCGTTGCAGTGCATGGGCTTCTCGTTGCGGTGGCTTCTTTTGTTGCGGAGCATGGGCTCTAGGTGCGCTGGCTTCAGTATTTGTGGCACGCGGGCTCTAGAGCGCAAGCTCAGTAGTTGTGGCATACGGGCTTAGTTGCTCCGCGGCATGTGGGATCTTCCTGGACCAGGGCTCGAATCGATGTCCCTTGCATTGTCAGGCAGATTCTTAACCACTGCACCACCAGGAAGTCCCTGCTATTCTTCTTAAAATTTAAAATTTTGGAGTAGCATTTGCCAAGCCTTAATTGTATTTTAAATATATATAACTAATTGGAAATAGTAAACTAAAATTTAAAAGTGATCAATTTTGGCATTACTGACTTTTTGTTCATAGTTGATAGCTAAATATGTATACTAGGGCTTCCCTGGTGGCGCAGTGGTTGGGAGTCCGCCTGCCGATGCAGGGGACGCGGGTTCGTGCCCCGGTCCGGAAGGATCCCACATGCCGCGGACGTAGTCTGAATTGTTACCCTAAGTACATTGTCTAGCCTTTAAGTTATTACTTTTCAGGTAAGTTTTTTTTCACACTTCCTTGGTGTGACCTGTTTCACAGAGGTCCTTGTCCTAGTTTTCTCTTTTCCCTGTGTTTCCTTTGACTTGATTCCCAAGGAGCTAGTTGATAATCTGTCTTTCCCTCACCTTCTCTATGTTTCTGACCACTGGTACTTTCATAGAGCTCTCATTTACTCTCATCTTTCCCTCCTCAATTCTTTACAGTAATAATAGGAAGAGCAGTAACAGTGCAGTGGAGAATAAAGCTGGAATTGTAAATATTATATCAGGAAAGGAACTAGTTCTGTTATTTGACACATTTGTAGAGAAGACTGACTGACTTGTCCAAAATTACACCAACTGTACTAAACATATGTTATAGTCATAACTGGAAATACAAAGGAAGTCTCCTTATTTAAAATCAGTCCTTTCCAATACCCCCACCCATGTAAACTGCATGTTCATGAGCCCAGCTGTTCCATATCTTGAATTTTTCAGTTATCAATCCATCACTGCTCTTACTACCTTAACTTTTTTGTCTGCCATTAACATGATATGTTGCAATTCATAGGCACTGAGTACTTTTCTTTTAGCTAATGCTATTAAGACTTCAACATTACTACTCCTAAGGACAAATTAAAATAAATTATTAAAAATAAATTAATTTGAGTTCATTAATTCACCGAGCATTATATGCACACAATCCCTGCTCTCAAATAGGAGAAATAGACCAGTAAATAAACGGGTGCAAAGAAAGAGTTACTATAGTTCAACTTTGTGAATTGAAGGCAGACATCACAGAAGAGGTGATTTCTATAAAAACTGAGAAGTTTACCAAGCAGACTAGGGATTGAGAAGGGCGAAGGTGCAATACGTAATGCATGGAGGCTTACAATCAGAGTTCAGGAGAAGATGTCAGAGACCAGGCCAAAAAAGTTAGACTACTTCCATGGCCAGGTCATGCAGGGTCACTGAAAACTTAATAAAAACAAACATCGGCAGAAAGTGAGAAACTGTAAGGTTAAGGAGAGAATTGATATTTAGGAGTTAGGAACAGGAGGAACAAGAGCCCTCCAAAAATGAAGAGGAATTGAGAAGAGGACAAGAAAACATGTTGTGTTAATAATGTGAGAAAAGAGATTATTTTGAGAAGGGAATTCGCTCCAGTCTCCTGTGCCTCAGGCAGCTCAAGTAAGAGGAAGACAAGAAAGAAAGTCAGTTAATAGCCTATTGGAATCTGTTGCCAGAGCAGTTTCCACATCGTATTAGAGAATGAAGCCTGATTTCAATGTCATGAAAGGTAAATAGGTGGGAAGTAAAGAACTTGAGTAGAGATTCATATTTAAAGGGTTAGAGAAAGAAAAAGTAGTTAGAAGTAGAGACGTGAGGTGGTGAGAACAGATTTTTTTTTTTTTAGTCTCATCCATTAGGGATCAAGTTAATTTGCATATAGCAACATGCAATGAGCAGTAGCTGCAACAAGAAGGAATTCAATTTTCCTTTTGCCAGCTCTGTAATATTAGCAGGGATCCAGGCTTCTAAGTCCCCACTCCACCACCCATAATCCTTAGTCTGGTTTTACTTGTTGCGTCCAAAAAGAGCTACTATGGCTGATGGGAAAAGTAAGCAACTTAGAATTCAGATGCATTATGGAAGGGAGGAAAAGGTTGAAAAATCACTGATTTTATGTTACTTATTTAAAACTAATCATCCTGTCTTCTGGTTTTCTAAATTACCATTTAAATATAGTGTTTTTTTCCTCTTCCCAAATAGATACTTTAAAAAAAAAATGCCTTGCACTAAGCCTTGCTTATAATAAAACCACATTTCATTTATTTTTATTTGTGGTAAAATACACACATAAAATTTACCATCTTAACCATTTTTAAGTTCATAGTTTGGTGGTACTGAGTACATTCACATTGTTGTGCTACCACACCACCATACATCCGGGGAACTCTTTTCTTCTTGCAGAACTGCAACTCTGTACCCATTAAACAATAACCCCCCCATTCCCTCCTCCCCGAGCACCTGGCAACCACGATTCTACTTTTCTGTCTCTATGAATTTGACTACTCTAAGTATTACCTCATATAAGCCGAATCGTATGGTATGCTCCTTTTGTGAATAGCTTATTTCACTCAGCATAATGTCCTCAAGCTTCATCCATGTAGTAGCATGTGTCAGAATATTCCATTATATGTATTCACAGTTTTGTTTATCCATTCTTCTGTTGATGGGTACTTAGCTTGCTTCTATCTTTTGGCTGTGATGAATAATACTTCTATGAACAAGGGTGTACAGATATCTCTTCAGGACCTACTTTCAATTATTTGGGGTATATACCCAAAAGCAGAATTGCTGGATCATATGGTAATTCTATTTTAATTTTATGAGGAACTATCATATTGTTTTTCATAATGACTATACCATTTTACAACCTCACCAGCAGTGTACAAGATTCTCCATATCCTTGTCAATGCTTATTATTTTCTGGGGGTTTTGATAGTGGCCATTTTAGTGGGTGTGAGGTGGTATCTCATCGTAGTTTTCTTTTTTTTAACTTCTTATTTTATATTGGAGTATAGCTGATTAACAATGTTGTGATAGTTTCAGGTGCACAGCAAAGCATCTCATCCATACACATATATGTATCCATTCTCCCCCAAACTCGCCTCGCATCCAGGCTGCCACATAACATTGAGCAGAGATCCCTGTGCTATACAGTAGGTCCTTGTTAGTTATCCATTTTAAATAAAGCAGTGTGTACATGTTGATCACAAACTCTGTAACTATCCCTTCCTCCCACCCTTCCCCCGTGGTAACCATTAGTTCATTCTCTAAGTCTGTGAGTCTGTTTCTGTATTGTAAATAAGTTCATTCATATCGTTTCTTTTTAGATTCTCCATATAAGGGGTATCATATGATATTTCTCTTTCTCTGACTTACTTCACTCAGTATGACAATCTCTGGGCCCATCCATGTTGCTACAAATGGCATTATTTCATTCTGTTTAATGGCTGAGTCATATTCCATTGTATATATATATATATATATATATATATATATACCACATCTTCTTTATCCATTCCTCTGTCAATGGACAGGTAGTTTACTTTCATGTCTTGGCTATTGTAAACAGTGCTGCAGTGAACACTGGGGTGCATGTATCTTTTCAGACCATGTTTTTCTCTGGATATATGCCCAGGAGTAGGATTGCAAGGTTATATGGTAGCTCTATTTATAGTTTTTTAAGGAACCTCCATACTGTTATCCATAGTGGCTGTACCAATTTACATTCTGACCAACAGTGTAGGAGGGATCCCTTCTCTCCACACCCTCTCCAGCATTTATTGTTTCTGGATTTTTTGATGATAGCCATTTTTTCTTGTGTGAGGTGATATCTCATTGTGGTTTTGGTTTGCATTTCTCAAATAATTAGCGAGCTGAACATCTTTTCATGTGCCTCTTGGCCATCTGTATGTCTTCTTTGGAGAAATGTCTATTTAGATCTTTTGCCCATTTTTCCATTGGGTTGTTTGTTTTGATGATATTAAGCCACATGAGCTGTGTGTAAATTTTGGAGACTAATTCCTTGTCGGTCACATCATTTGCAAATATTTTCTCCCATTCAGTGGGTTGTCTTTTCGTTTTGTCTATGGTTTCCTTTGCTGTGCAAAAGTTTTTGAGTTTCATTAGGTCCCATTTGTGTATTTTTGGTTTTATTTCCATTATCCTGGGAGATGGATCAAAAAAGATATCGCTGCAATTTATGTCAGAGTGTTCTGCCTATGTTTTCCTCTAGGAGTTTTATAGTGTCCAGTCTCACATTAAGTCCTTAATCCATTTTGAGCTTATTTTTGTGTATGGTATTAAAGAATGATCTAATTTTATTTTTTGGTATGTAGCTGTCCAGTTTTCCCAGTGCCATTTGTTGAAGAGACTGTCTTGCCCCCACTGTGTAGTCTTTCCTCCTTTGTTGTAGATTAATTGACCATAGGTGCATAGGTTTATTTCTGGGCTTTCTATCATGTTCCATTGATCTGTATTTCTGTTTTTGTGCCACTTCCATACTGCCTTGATGACTGTAGCTTTGTAGTATAGTCTCAAGTCCAGGAGCCTGATTCCTCAGGCTCAGTTTTTATTTCTCAAGATTGCTTTGGCTATTTGGGATCTTGTGTCTCCATACACATTTTAGGATTTTTTTATTCTAGTTCTTTGAAAAATGCCATTGGTAATTTGATAGGGATTGCATTGAATCTGTAGATTGCCTTCAGTAGTATAGTCATTTTGACAATATTGATTCTTCCAATCCGTCAGCATGGTATATCTTTCCATCTGTTTGTGTGGTCTTCGATTTCATTCATCATCATCTTATAGTTTTCAGAGTGCAGGTCTTTTACCTCCATAGGTAGGTTTATTCCTAGGTATTTTGTTCTTTTTAACTCAGTGGTAAATGGGATTGTTTCTTGAATTTCTCTTTCTGATCTTTCATTGTTAGTGTATAGAAATGCAGCATATTTCTCTGTATTAATTTTGATATCTGCAATTTTTATCATAAATGCTTGCTGAATTTTGTCAATAGCTTCTTCTGTATATATTGAGATGATTATATGGTTTTTATTCTTCAATTTGTTGATACAGTGTATCACACTGATTGATTAGTGGATATTGAAAAATACTTTCATCCCTGGGAGAAATCCCACTTGATCATGGTCTATGATCCTTTTAATATATTTTTGGATTCAGATTGCTAGTTTTTTTTGTTTTGGGGGGTTTTTCTGTGGTACGTGGGCCTCTCACTGTTGTGGCCTCTCCTGTTGTGGAGCACAGGCTCCAGACACACAGGCTCAGTGGCCATGGCTCACGGGCCTAGCCGCTCCGCGGCGTGTGGGATCTTCCAGGACCGAGGCACAAACCCGTGTCCCCTGCATCAGCAGGCGGACTCTCAACCACTGTGTCACCAGGGAAGCCTAGATTGCTAGTATTTTGCTGAGGATTTTTTCATCTGTGTTCATCAGTGATATTGGCCTGTAATTTTCTTTTTTTGTGGCATCTTTGTCTGGTTTTGGTGTCAGGGTGATGGTGACCTCATAGAATGAGTTTGGGAGTACAGTGTCAGAAGGATAGGTGTTAGCTCTTCTCTAAATGTTTGATAGAATTCACCTGTGAAGCCGTCAGGTCCTGCACATTTGTTTGTTGGGAGTTTTTTGATCACAGTTTCAATTTCAGTGCTTGTGATTGGTCTGTTCATATTTTCTGTTTCTTCCTGGTTCAGTCTTGTGAGGTACCTTTCTAAGAATTTGTCCATTTCTTCTGGGTTGTCCATTTTATTGGCATACAGTTACTCGTAGTAGTCTCTTATGATCCTCTTTTTTTTTTTTTTTTTTTTTTTTGTGGTACACGGGCCTCTCACTGCTGTGGCCTCTCCAGTTGCAGAGCACAGACTCCGGACGCACAGGCCCAGCGGCCACAGCTCGCGGACCCAGCCGCTCCGCGGAATGTGAGATCTTCCCAGACCTGGGCACGAACCCGCGCCCCCTGCATCGGCAGGCAGACTCCCAACCACTGCGCCACCAGGGAAGCCCATGATCCTCTTTTTAAAAAATATTTATTTATTTTTTCTTTTTGGCTGTGCCAGTCTTAGTTGCAGTATGTGGGATCTTCATTGCCACGTGTGGTATCTTTAATTGCGGCATGCGGGATCTAGTCCCTGACCAGGGATTGTACCTGTGCCCCCTGCATCGGGAGCTCGCAGTCTTAAGCCCTGGACCACCAGGTCCTTTGTATTTCTGTGGTGTCAGTTATAACTTCTCCTTTTTCATTTCGAATTTTATTGATTTGAGTCCTCTCCCTTTTTTCCTTGATGAATCTGGCTAAAGGTTTATCAATTTTATTTTTCTTTTTCAAAGAACCAGCTTTTAGTTTCTTTGATCTTTGCTATTGTTTCCTTTGTCTCTGTTTCATTTATTTCTGCTCTGATCTTTATAATTTCTTTCCTTCTGCTAACTTTAGGTTTTGTTTTTTCTATCTCTAGTTGCTTTAGGTATAAGGTTAGGTTGTTTGTTTGAGATTTTTCTTGTTTCCTGTTGTAAGGCTGTATTGCTATAAACTTCTCTCTTAGAACTGCTTTTGCTGCATCCCATAGGTTTTGGATCATTGTGGTTTCGTTTTCAGTTGTCTCTAGGTAGCTTTTGATTTCCTCTTTGATTTCTTCAGTGGTCCATTGGTTATTTCGTAGCATTACTGTTTAACCTCCACGTGTTTGTGTTTTTTATAATTTTTTTCTTGTAGTTTATTTCTAAGCTCATAGCATTGTGATCAGAAAAGATGCATGATATGATTTCAATTTTCTTAAATTTACCAAGGCTCGCCTTGTGGCCCAGCATGTGGTCAGTCCTGGAGAATGTACTATGTGCACTTGAGAATAATGTGTATTCTTCTGCTTTTGGATGGAATGCTCTGTAAATATCAGTTAAGTCCATCTGGTCTAATGTGTCATTTAAGGCCTGTTTCCTTATTGATTTTCGGTCTGGATGATCTGTCCATTGATGCAAATGGGATGTTAAAGTCCTCTACTATTGTTGTGTTACTGTTGATTTCTCCCTTTATGGTTGTTAGTATTTGCCTTATGTATTAAGGTGCTCCTGTGTTGGGTGCATATACATTTACAACTGTTACATTGTCTTCTTGGATTGATCCCTTGGTCATTATGTAGTGTCCTTCTTTGTCTCTTATAACCATCTTTATTTTAAAGTCTGTTTTGTGTGATATGAGTATTGCTACTTCAGCTTTGTTTTGATTTCCATTTGCACGGGTTACCTTCTTCCATTCCCTCATTGTGGTTTTGATTTACATTTCCTGAATGATTAGTGGTATTGAGCATGTTTTCATATGTTTATTGGCCTTTTGTATATCTTCTTTGGAGAAACATATTCAAGTTCTTTTGCCCATTTATGCATTGGGTTGTTTGTTTTTATGTTGTTGAGTTGTAGGAGTTCCTTACATATCCTGAATATTAACCTCTTATGAGATATTTACATTAATTTGTTTTAACTCTGCAAATAATATACAATATGTGTTCATTATAACAAATTAAAACAGTCTGAAAATATAATATCAAATTAAGATCTTTGTTTATTCCCCCCTTCATCCCACTATGCTCTTCAGATTTAAATATTCCTAACAGCTTTATCTTTCTGTTCTTTTTTTCTGTACATATGAGTCCTGTCAGTTATTCATATGGTTTTTTATTAAAAATGAAACTATACTGTAAATGTTGTTCTTACTTTTATCACTAAGCACTATATCTTAGGTAGCTCTCCTTGTCTATATATGTAGAGTTACTACATTTTTTTTTTTTTTTTTTTTTTTTTACTGCTGCACAGTATTTCATAATATAAATGTTCCATGGTGTGTGTGTGTGTGTGTTTATACCGTCTATTGATGGGACATTTAGGTAGTTCCTGATTTTTTCTACTATTAAAAAAATGCTCAACACTCCTGAATTAAGTATCTTTGCACTTGTATGAAAGTAACACTTAAGTATACACTGTGATTGATTCTTGAACATTGCAGAGGTTAGGAGTGCTGACCCGAAGCAGCCAAAAATCTATGATAAATTTACACTTGGTCCTTCATATCCTTGGTTCTACATCTGTGAATTCAACCATCCAAGGATAGTATAGTACTGTAGTAGTATTTATTTTAAAAATTCTTCATGTCAGTGGACCCATGTAGTTCAGTCTCAGGTTGTTCAGGGATCAGTGGTACTTGGCATTGTTAGATCAAAAGCTACAGTTTATCCATTCTAATTTAATTTTTGAATGATTACATTCACATGATTATAAAGCATAAAAAGTATACAAGGAAGAAATTCCATCTCATCTTTGTCTTTCAGCCACTCATTTTCTAAACCTATAGGCAGCAACTCATATTACAGTAAGTCACCTATATACGAACTTTCAAATTGCGAACTTTCAAAGATGCAAATGTGTGTTTGCATGTCCAATCATGTAAGTTAGTTCACGTGTCTGGCATATATTGTCATGTGCGTGCATCCTCTACAAGTAGTTGTGCTTTTGTGTACTTTACAGTACTGGATAGAGTACAGTAAGTAGTACAGTATCTTTATTTCAAGCCCAGGATGTCCAGAAGCAAGCATAAAAGCAACAGTGGTGTAGCTGGTACTTTTCAAGGTACTGTACTGTAAGATTAAAAATGTTTTCTTTATTTTTTGTGTTTATTTTTTATGTATTATTTGTGTGAAAAGTATTATAAGCCTATTACAGTACAATACTATACAGCCGATTGTGTTAGTTGGGTACCTAGGCTAACTTCGTTGGACTCAGAAAGAAATTAAACTTATGAATGCATTCTCAGAACGGAACTCATTCATATGTAGGGGACTTACTGTAGTTTCCTTTCTGTCATTCCAGCAATATTTTTTAATATTGTACAGGTAAGCAGTATTACATATTTTTGTTTCCTCTTTCTTAACATGCTATCTACATGGGTTTTTGCTTTGCATTTGTTCACCCAGCAACATATCCTAAGGTCTTTCCATAACAGAACATTAATTATTAATCGTTTTACTATACTGGCATACCTCATTTTATTGTGCTTTGCTATACTGTGCTTCATAGATACTACAGCTTTTACAAATGAAAGTTTGTGGCAACCCTGCCTTAAGCAAGTCTGTTGACACCATTCTTCCAGCAGCATTTGCTTACTTCATGTCTCTGTGTCACATTTTGGTTAATTCTCACAGAATTTCAAGCTTTTACATCATTATTATTCCTGTTACTATGATCAGTGATCTTTGATGTTACTACTATGCCTCACTGAAGGCTCAGGTGACAGTTAGCATTTATTAGCAGTAGTGTTTTTTAATTAAGGTATGTACGTTGTTTTTTACATGTAATGCTGTTGGACACTTAATAGACTACAGTATAGTGTAAACATAGTTTTGTTATGCACTGGGAAACCAAAAACTTTGTGTGACCTGCTTTATGGTGATGTTCGCTTTATTGCGGTGGTCTGGAACCCAACCGGAAATATCTCTGAGGTATGCCTGTATAATTATTATAACTAAATAATTATAATTAAATAATCATCTTAATTATGAATGGCAGTATCTCATTCTATCATATGAATCATCATGTATATTTATACTTCAATTGATGGACGTCTAGGTTGTTTCTAGCCTTTTGGTAATACTGACAGTACTGCCATCAATGAACACACAAGTATTTCAGTAAAACAAATTCCAATACATGAAACTACTAAGGATTTGTGTTTTTGTAATTTGGATAGAAGTCATCTAACACATAGAGATGCACATTTTTTTTGGTCTTCATTTCCTGCATTATCTCTGCTTCTGAATTTTTATTGTTAGTTTATTATTTTTTTAAAATCTTCTTTCATGTTGGAGATTTTCTTAAACACGTCCAGTGCTCTTTGTTATCTTTATATTTTGAAAGGCAAGCCAGAGCTTGTCTGCTGTTGGACTTTACTTTTAGGTGACCAAGCTTTATTTTGAGAGATTTCCAAATGTCTGTATGTTCTCCAGGTGTCTCTCTGTTCTTCAGAAGGATTCTTCCAAACTTCTGCTTAGGAAGCACCACTGGCTACTGGTAATAGTTCTGGACCTTGGGCAGGGAAGGGAGAAATGGACTATTCTGTTAGCAGACTTTTAACAAATATGCACTGCCTTCCCCTTTCCCCTCCCCACTACCACCCAGACTGGCTTGAGATTTCTACGTCACCTTTTGCTTTCTCTTGACTATTGCTTACTCCTTTTAAATTTCTCTGAAGGGTTAAGTTATTCTGCCTGGGAGATGATTTCTGACCCCTGTTACTCTGTGCCTTGAGGGGGTGGGTGGGAGGATTTATTCCTTATGTTAACTTTTTTTTAAGCGTGTGATCTGTCCATTACATTGAACCAGAATTTTTCTTCACTTACTTTGGCATATGACAGTGTAATGCAGCATATGATTATGTAACTATCTCAAGTTTTCTGGTCTTCCAGATTAATCTTAAATCCCCATAGGAACCTAGCACCTAGGAAACACTTAAACAGTGTAAATAACTATCCTGACAGCCTAAGGTAGAATAACTTTTAGATCTCTAAGAAGTTTCTTTCAGTAGAAGTTGGCCATACATTAACTTCCTCATGTCTCATTCACTGTGCAACTCATCATATTATGTCTTCATTAAAATTTTTTAGGCAGAAGTTATTACATTTTCTAATAATTCAAGTCTGTGAATTTGATGAGATAATATTTTAAATGTATGCTTAAAAATATTAACTTTGGGCTTCCCTGGTGGCACAGTGGTTGAGAATCCGCCTGCCGATGCAGGGAACACGGGTTCATGCCCCGGTCCGGGAAGATCCCACATGCCGCGGAGCAGCTGGGCCCGTGAGCCATGGCCATTGAGCCTGCGCGTCCGGAGCCTGTGCTCCGCAACGGGAGAGACTACAACAGTGAGAGGCCTGCGTACAACAAAAAAAAACAAAAAAAACAACAACATATTAACTTTGTTAATTGTATTGTTTGTATGTATTACATTCTCTCCCGCAACTCTCTGGAAGAAACTAATCAGTCAACATGAAATCCCTGCATGTCTCTGGGAGCATATACGCTATTTACTTTATCTCCTACACACACACCCCAGCTCCGCCTCACCACCCGTCCATTCTCCCTTCCTCCATGGCACCCTACCAACTATAAGCAGCAGTACTATTGAATTTCTAAAAACTTTTAAATTGAGTTGGGTGTGTAGGTTAAAAAATTGTTTACTGAAAGTAAATGAGTTTATAACAAGTCTTTTCTTTCCCAGCTCTTAGCACCTCTTTCCTTAGCACCTCTTCCCTGACATGACCAGCATATACCTAAAATGCACCTGTCCTCTCTTTCTGAGAGTTCATAGATATCCTGGAAAGGAGAGAGAAATTATATATAAAATTGTCACTTCAGAGTAGTTTGGCTAAAAATTGCAGTCACCTGGGGTGCTTTCAAAAAAGTCTGTTTCTCACCCCTGTCTACCCAGATAGTCCAGTTTAATTCATATGAGGTGCAGCTGGGCATTATGAATTTTAAATGCTTACCAAGTGTTCTTACTTTAAGGCCAAAGTTGACATGTACTGCTTTAGAGTACTGGTTCTCAACTGAAGGTAGTTTTGACTGCCAGGGGACATTTTTGGTTGTCACAACTGAGGTGTATTACAGGACACCTATTAATTCAGGTGAAGGCTAGGTGTGCCACATAGGGGCTACTTAACCATTTTTATTTTACTGTTAGATTTGCCTTTATGTTTAGGTTATATTATGTCTAAATTGAAGAGTAAAGGGTACTCTGATTTTTCAGAAGCCTTTAACACGGCAATGTGGCTGGATATTTTTGGTTTTGTTTTTTACTGGATCACTTTGCTGAAGGATAGGAAAGTAAAAATGAGGGTAAACAAATAACATCTTTAAAGGAGAAGTACAAACAGCAGGGTAGTCCTCCGTGGGCCATGTAAGAAGAAAGGCAGTTTACGCTGAGCTGTATCAGGTCAAGAATGCCAACAGTATATTAACTGTAGGAACAGTCCTAAGGCATATAAGTTGGCAGAAAAATCCACATAAGCATATTTAATCAGGAAACTTCACTGTGGGCAAAAGTAAGTATATTTAAGAAAATAACCTGTATTACAGGAAGAGGATTTTCAGCTACCTTTTATAAATGGCTCAGGAAGATCTTTATAAATTATATCCTGGGAAGAGTAGCCTAATGTTGTGCCATGGCCAAAAAGATCAATCATAGTGGGTACCATCAGAAAGAAAACAGAATTAGAAAACAAACATTTCACCCTTTCACAAAACCATGATGCTGCCAGGTAACACAGCCTGAAATTTGCCAAGTAGACACTATATGTCCTACATGAATTCATAGTTTGGGGAATATCCTTACTCTTTTAGATCTCTTCAGCTTTTATTCAGTACTGTCATCATCTACCCTGAAGAACTGCTTTGTGTTCAGGGTGATTTCTCCTCCAACTTCTGTTATCAAAATTTTCATATAAAACAGAAATGTTGAAAGAATAATGTAAGAATATGCACATATTCTCCGCCTAGATTCAACAGTTTTTTTCCTGTACCATATGAAAGTAAGTTTTGGATATGATACTTTTAAGAGTAAGAACAATCCCTTTTATAACAATAATACCTTTATCACATCTGGGAAAATTAACAGTTTTCCTCTAATCCATCTATTACCAGGTTTGGAGCTATTTTAAATATAGAAAACCAAATTTTTATCATACTTGGAGTCTGTGTTAAGTTTTAATGATTTGAGAACAGTGGAGCCTTACTTATGCAAATGTAATTGGCTAGCTTAAAATCTCAGCAAAGGAGTCACTTCCACTCCCCAGTCTTTTATTTATTTATTTATTTTTACTCCCCAGTCTTAAAGCATATGATTCAGATTCACACAGTAGTAACGTCTCATTTTACTGCATTTTATAGACTAAGACAGTTATTCACAGGTAGACAAAGCTATACATTTTTGTTTTGTTTATGAGCTTTTATATTTTGAGATATGTCACATAAAATTCACTTTTAAATTGCCCAATTTTGTGGGTGTTAGTATATTTACAAGGTCGTGCATCAGTCACATCTAATGCTAGAATACTTTTGTTACTTCCCCAAAACCCCATTATCCATTTGTGGTGACTACCCATTTTTCCTTCCTCCCAGACCCTAGCAACAAATAATCTTTCTGTATGAATTTGCCTATTCTGGACATTTCATATAAATGGGTTCATATATTTTGTGGCCTTTCCTGTCTGGCTTCTTTCAGTTGACATAGTTTTCAGTGTATATCTATGTTATATCATATATCAGTACTTCATTCTCTTTTATGGCCAAATAATATTCCATTGTATGAATATACCACATTTTGTTTATCCATCCATCAGTTAATGAACATTTGAGCTATTTACACTTTTTGGTATTATAAATAAGGCTGCTGTGAACATTTGTCTATAGTCTTCATATGGCATGTGTTTTCCTTTCTCTTGGGCATATATCTATGAGTGGAATTTCTGGATCATATTGTAACTCTATGTTTAACTTTTTGAAGAATTACCAAACTGTATTCCAGTATGGCTGCACCATTTACATTCGTATCAACAATGTATGAGGGTTGCATTTCTCTACATCCTCACCAACACTTGTCTGCCTTTTATATTATAGCCATTCTAGTACATATGAAGTAGTAGCTCATGGTTTCGATTTGCATTTCCCTGATGACTGATGATATTAAACATCTTTTCCTGTGCTTATTGGCTATTTGTATATTTCCTTTGGAGAAATATTTATTCTTTTCCCATTTTTGTTGTTTCTCTTTTTATTTAGTTATAAGTGCTCTATATTTATTCAGGATAATAGATCCTTATTAGGTATATTATGATTTGCAGATATTTCTCCCACTCTTTGGGCTTTCCTCATTGTTTTGATAGTGTCATCTGATGAACAAAAACTTAATTTTGATGAAATCCAATTTATTTTTTCTTTGGTTGCTTGTGCTTTTAGGTATCTAAGAAAATGTTGCCTAACTGTTGCAGATTTACACTATGTTTATAATTATAAGAGTTTTATACTTTTAGCTCAGGCATTTGGGTCTTTGCACTTTGAGTTAATATTTGTACATGGTGGGAAGTAGGTACCCAAATTCATTCTTTTGTACATGGATATCCAATATCCATTTGTCACAGCATCATTTGTTAAAAAGACTACTTCTTCTCCATTGAATGGTCTTGGCACCCTTGTGGAAAATCAATTGACCATATGTATAAGGGCTTACTTCTGGACTCTGAATTCTGTTCCATTGCTTTATGTATCTTTCTTTGTGCTAGTATTATGATGTATTGATTACTTTAGCTTTGTAGTAATTTTTGAAATTGGGAAGATTATTTTGACTCTTCTGGGTCCCTTGAATTTCCATATGGATTTTAGCATCAGCTTGTCAGTTTCTGTAAGGAAGACAGTTGGAATTTTCATAAAGATTGCATTGAATCTGTACATCAATTTGGGAGTATTGTCATCTTAACAGTATTATTTATTTCAACCCATGAACATAGAATATATTTCCATTTCCTTAGATCTTTACTTTTTTAAGAAATGTTTTATAGTTTTCATATATACATCTCATACTTCTGTTAAGTTTATTCCTGGCTTTTTTTTTAATGATGTTGTAAATGGAGTTTATTTTTAATTTCACTTTTGATTGTTGCTAGTTTATAGAAGTAAGACTAATTTTTATATGTTGATCTTGTGTCCTGCAGTCTTGCTGAACTAGTTTATTAGCTCTGATAATAGTTTTTATTTTAGTACATTCCTTAGGATTTTCTGCATATAACATGTCATCTGAAAATAGAGATAGTTTTACCTCTTCCTTTCTAATCTGGCTTTTATTCCACTTTCTTGTCTAATTGCTCTGCTAGAATCACCAGTACAGTGCTGAATAGAAATGAAGAGCCCAGTCTGAAGGGGGAAGTCTTTAGCATTGCATCATTAACTATGATAGCTATGGGTTTTCCATAGGTTATCTTTATACGTGTGAGGAACTTACATTCTGTTACCAGATTGTTGGATGTTAAAATTTGTCAAATGCTTTTTATGCATCTATTCAGATAATCGTGTCAGATTTTTTTCTTATGCAATTAATACAGTGTATTATGTTATTGATTGATTTTTGTATGTTGAATCTGTCTTGTATTCCTGGGATAAATCACAGTTAGTCATGATGTATTATTCTTTATATATACTGACAGACTCAGTTTGCTAGTATTTTCTTAAGGGTTTTTACATCTATAATCATAAGGGATATTGGTCTGTATTTTTCTTTCTTTGATATCTTTGTCTAGCTTTGGAATCAGGTAAGATTGGCCTTACAGAATGAGTTTGGAAGTATTCCTCTTCTGGGTTTTTTTTGTTTGTTTTTTCTTTTTGTGGTATGCGGGCCTCTCACTGTTGTGGCCTCTCCCGTTGCGGAGCACAGGCTCCGGACGCGCAGGCTCAGCGTCCATGGCTCACGGGCCCCAGCCGCTCTGCGGCATGTGGGATCTTCCTGGACCGGGACACGAACCCATGTCCCCCGCATCAGCAGGCAGACTCTCAACCACTGCGCCATCAGGGAAGCCCCCTCTTCTGTTTTTATGCAAGACTTTATGAAGGACTGGTATTAATCTTTAACTATTTGGTAGAATTCACCAGTGCCGCCATCTAGTCTTGGGCTTTTCTTTGTGGGTACTTTTAAAATTCAGTTAAATTCATTTAAATTAAATTTAATTCAGTCTCTTTTTATAGATCAGATTGTCTTACTCCTTTTTGAGTCCACTTTGGTAATTTGTGTCTTTCTAGGAATTTGTCTGTTCATGTAGGTTATTCAGTTTGTTGGCATACAGTTTTTCATGGTATTCTCGAACAGTCCCTTTTATTTCTGTAAGGTTGGTCATAATATCCTTGTTTTATTTCTGATTTTAGTCGAGCCTTCTCTCTTCTTTTATTGTGGTCTGTTTAGCTAAAGATTTATCAGCTTTGTTGATCTTTTTCAAAGAATCAACTATTGGCTTCATTAAATTTTTTCTTTTGTTTTTCTATTTCCTGTTTCATTTATTTCCACTCTAATCCATATTTTTCCTCTCTTCTGCCTGCTTTGGATTTGGTTTCCTCTTACTTTTCTAGTTTCTTAACATGGAAGATTATTCATTTGAGACCTTTCTTCTTTTTTAATGTAGGCATATGCAGCTATAAATTTTCCTCTAAACACTGCTTTCACTACATCCCATAAGTTTTGGAATGTTGTGCCTTCATTTTTATTCTTCTCAATATATTTTCTAAGTTCTCTTTTGATTTCTTCTTTGATGCATTTGTAATTTCCACATATTTATTAATTTCCAATTTCCTTCAGTTATTGATTTCTAATTCCATTCCATTATAGTTGAAGAAAATACTTTGTATGATTTCATTCCTTTTAAATGTATTGAGACTTGTTTTATAGCCTAACATATGATCTATCTTGGAGAATATTCCATGTACACTTGAGAAGAATGTATATTCTGTTGTTGGGTGGTGGAGTGTTCTATAGATGTCTACTGCTTCTATTTGGTTTACACTGTTGTTTGTTGTATATTTCCTTGTATATCTTCTGCTTAGTTCTATCTATTACTGAAAGTGGAGTACTAAAATCTCCAGTTATTATTGTTAAATTTTCTGTTTCTCTTCATTTCTGTCCTTTTTTGTTTTATGTATTTTGAGCTCTGTTGTTCGGTATATAACAGGTTGTGATTGTTATGTCTTCTCAATGTTGACCGATTTATCATGAAATGATAACTTTCTTTGTCTCTAGTAACAATTTTTGTCAAAGTCTTTTTCTCTGATATTAAAATTGGCATTTCAGTTCTCTCGGTTACTTTTGGCATGCTGCATCTTTTTCTGTTTTTTTACTTTCAACCTATATGTGTCTTTGAATGTAAAATATATATGTAGTATGTAAATGACATGTAGTTTGATCATATATTATTCTAAATCCATTCTGCCTGTCCCTGCCTTTTCATTGGGAAGTTTAATCCATTTACATTTAATGTAACTACTGATAATATTTACATTTGCCACTTTTGTATTTGTTTTCTATATGTTTTGTGTCTGTTCCTCAATTCCATCATTACTGACTTGTTTTGTGATAAAAGGGCATTTTCTAATAAACCATTTTAAACCCCTTCATGTTTCTTTTACTATAGTTGTGTATTTTAAATCATTTTCTTCTGTGGTTGTCCTGAGATTACAGTTAACACTTATTCAGATTAAAACCAACTTAATTTCAAAAATATATAAAAACTTTTGCTCCTATATATCTCTGTTATCTTCCTCACCCCCATTCATCTTATACATTGTGTACCCATTCAACACAGATTTATATTTGGTGCTTTATGTAGTTGTCTTTTAGATCAGATAGGAGAATAAAGGAGTTAAAAACAAAAAATACATTTAGACTGTATTTTATATTTACCTATGTAGTTACCCTTAATGGTGTTCTTTATTTCTTAATGTAGATTTGAATTACTGTTTACTGTCCTTTCATTTAAGCCTAAATGACTCCCTATAGGACCAGTCTGCTACTGATGAATTATCTCATATTTTTTCTGTCCATTGAAGTCTCTACTCAGTTCACTTAATAGTCAGCTGTTGATTGAACAGAGATTTCCTTAAACATCTTAAACCAATAAATCAGTCTTTGCCAGAGGGCTCTGTGTGCATTTTGGGGTACACCATAAAGACTCAAGCAATTGACAGCTCTTCCTTAGCCTTCATTTCCTGCTTTTTTGGAGCCTCAAGTTTAGCAAAAGGTAAGAGCTTAGGGACTTCTTGGGTCTTGAATTGCACATAACTCTTTGCATGTACATGGCTTTCTAGATTCCCAGGAGTATGTTGGAGCTTTTCAAAGCTTCTTTGGACATCTTACTTCCCAGCTTTGCCTTTTAAGCTTTTTGGTTAGTCTATTGTTTGCCCTAATTGATAGCCACTGTCTCAGGCTGTCACAAAGTTAAGATACTTGTCTATAATTTTTTTAACAACTTCTTTTCCCCATCCTTCCACCCCAACAAAGGAGAAAGCGTTTCGCAGTGGGCAAGTTCCAACACAGGTCAAATACAACCAGTAGGTGGGGTCTACCTAGGATCCACCACACAAGACAAATAATGAGTCTTTGGGATGAGGCTTTGAGAGAGCTCTAGCTGTGTTATATTTCTTCTGGTGGCCACCAGAACTAGGAATATGGGCTGTTACTTTTCAAGGCTACTGTTGAAGAATGGGGTATTTTATAGAGAAGTGAGTCTTAATGGTCCTTACTATGCAATTTTCTTTGATGTTTCACCAAAACTATAAAATTGAAATTCATGAATGTTAAAAGACCAGAAATGGTATATGCAGTTCTGAGTGCTACACTTCATTGAAGTTAATTGAAATGATACAGCAAATGAAATAGCCGTTTCAAACATAAGAAATAAAATTGTTCAGCCTAGAAGATGAAGACCTCTATACTTTCTTTAAAAGTCTACAATCATAAACTATGAGAAAGACTCATTCTAAATTATATTTAATATTAACCATTGCTACAGAATAAAGTTCAACACCTTTATTTTTCAGAGGAAGGCAAGATTATATGGTAGAGAAAGATTAGACTTTGGAAGTAGCCACATCGAAGTTTGAGACTAATTTAATTTGTACTGGGGTTTGTAGCCATAGGCAGGTCCTTAATCTTTAGTGTCAGTTGCTTTCTATCCCTTTTTGAAATGTAAAGATACTGTACTGTTTTTATTAAGGTTTAATTAAAACTATATAATGTTTGTCACAATGCCTAGAACATAGTAAGCCCTCAATATGTGGCAGCAGTTGTTACTCAAACTCTTCCACAACCCAACATTTTGGCCTACCTGGTGTAATCCTTATTTTGTATAAACTTCTTCCCTCTCCTTTTTTCCCACCATTCATCCTACACCTTGGCTACTTTGAACTTACTGAGATTTCAGAAGCACACCCTCCTCTTCTCAGTTTTTGTTCACACTCCTGTACACGAATCACCCCCTCCCACACTAACACCCGTATGATTAAATCTGCTTGTTTTTTAAGGCCCAATTTAAATCCACTTTCTCCATATACCATTATATCCTCAATGACCTAAGTTAAAATTACTCTCTACTCTTTGATCACATTACACCTTTTTTGTATTTCTTACCATTTATTTACAGTGTTTTATGTAACTTTCATTGAGGTATAACATACACATAGAGAAGTACACACCTTGTAAATGTACAACTTGATAAATTTTCACACAGTGAGTATACATGTATTACTAACTTCCAGATCAAGAAACTGAGCATCGCCATTATCCCAGAGGCCCCTTGTGTCCTCTTCCAGTCACTACCATTCCCACCACCTCCACCCCACCCTTGCCAAGAGCAACTGCTCTCCTGGCTTCTAAACACCGTGCATTAGCTTGGCTTGTTTAAGAACATTATATGAATGAAATTATACAATGATCAACATTTTGTTTGTAAGATTCAAGCATTTTGCTTTCTGTAGTTTTGGTTCATTCATTCTAACTGCTGTTTAGTATTCTGTTTATGAATTTATACCACAATTTCTTTTTCCATTCTACTGTGTATGGACATTAGTTTATTTCCCATTTGGGTTTTAATTTGCATTTCCTTGATGACTAAATAAAGTTGACTGATTTTTTAATATTTTTTTTGGCCAATCAGATATCCTTTTTCATGAAGGACCTATTTAAGTCTTTATTTTTCTCTCCTGTATAATCTTTAAGGACAGGTAAATATATCACACACATCATTAACTGCTGACATAGTTTCTAGAAGAATGCCATACTGTATACATCATAGCTTTATATATTTATTGATTTGAGACTTTATGCAGCAGATTAAATTGGGAACTGATCGATACTCTTGAGAAGGAAGATGTTGCACTGCCACCAGTTAACAAATATGTGTTGAATACCCATTGTATAAAACTCTGCTTGGCTCATTGGTGATAGAACTATTCACTAATGAACTTGCAAGTCATCTTTACTTCTCTGTTCTTTTGTTTCTTCATCTGTAACGTGGTGTGAATACACAGGATGATGTTGGAGTTTGTTGGGGGGTTTTTAAATGTAGACAGCCTTGTTCCTATCTGAACTTATCATTATACTAAAATTATTTCAGAAATGTTTGAAACTGTTGAAAAATTGTAGTAAAATTGAATTTGAGTGGAAACTCAAAGAACAGAAATGGTTGATCAGGAATTAATTGACTCAAGGCCCACTGCTTCAGTATTTTTGTTCATTCTTAATCTGTATGCAGAAACTACATTCATATAATCTGAACATTTTATGTGAGGTTAATTTAAAACAAAGAAAAACTGAGACAATCTAGAAATGAAAGTAAGCATACCAGTATAGTTTGCACTATATACAGAGAGATATTATTTTTATTAAAAAAACACTACAATCCAAATTCAGCAAAAGGATAATTGTTTTAAATAGCTCTTTTATAAGTAATAATAAGAAATCAAGTCTTTTTAAAGAAATAATAAAAGCAGAGGGCTTCCCTGGTGGCGCAGTGGTTGGGAGTCCGCCTGCCAATGCAGGGGACGCGGGTTTGTGCCCCGGTCCGGGAGGATCCCACATGCTGTGGGGCGGCTGGGCCCATGGGCCATGGCCGCTGGGCCTGTGTGTCCGGAGCCTGTGCTCCGCAGCGGGAGGGGCCACAGCGGTGAGAGGCCCGCGTAACACAAAAAACAAAACAACAACAACAACAAAAATAAAAGCAGAAATATTTACTTTTTATTATTAAAAAACTGACACAAATTTCTTTTTAAAATACTGAGGATTGATTAGTGAATACCCCTGAGGTTTATATTATTTTATTAGTAATCTTAAAACTTTACAATAAGATCCTTGACATTACCAATCATGATTCATCATGACTGAGTCTTTTTCATGGGATTGTTACCTAAAATCATTGCAGCTAATAATCCCTTGAAAAATGAAAGGCAAGTTGGAAGGAAAGACCTGGTTACTAAGGTCATACATGATCATCATGATCATTTGTTTATATATACATGGTAGTTTAATTATTTTTATTTTTTAATAGATCTTTATTGGAGTATAATTGCTTCAGAATACTGTGTTGGTTTCTGTTGCATAACAGAGCAAATCAGCCATATGCATACACATGTCCCCATTACCCTCCCTCTTGAGTCTCCTTCCCATCCTCCCTATCCCACCCCTCTAGTTCATCGCAAAGCTCCGAGCCTATCTCCCTGTGCTATGCTGCTGCTTCTCACCAGCCAACTATTTTACATTTGGTAGTGTATATATGTTGATGCTACTACTCTCACTTCATCCCAGCTTTCCCCTCCCACCCCATGTCCTCAAGTCCATTCTCTATGTCTACCTCTTTATTCCTGCCCTGCAACTAGGTTCATCAGTACCTTTTTTTTTTTTTTTTTTTTTTAGATTCCATATATATGCATTAGCATACGGTATTTGATATTTGTTTTTCTCTTTCTGACTTACTTCACTCTGTGTAACAGACTCTAGGTCCATCCACCTCACTACAAATAACTCAATTTCGTTTCTTTTTATGGCTGAGTAATATTCCATTGTGTATATGTGCCATATCTTCTTTATCCATTCATCTGTTGATGGACACTTAGGTTGATTCCATGTCCTGGCTATTGTAAATAGTGATGCAATGAACATTGTGGTACATGTCTCTTTGAATTATAGTTTTCTCAGGGTATATGCCCAGTACTGGGATTTCTGGGTCACATGGTAGTTCTATTTTTAGATTTTTAAGGAACTGCTATACTGTTTTCCATAGTGGTTGTATCAATTTACATTCCCACCAAAAGTGGAGGAAGGTTCACTTTTCACCACACCCTTTCCAGCATTTATTATTTGTAGATGTTCTGATGATGGCCATTCTGACCAGTGTGAGGTGTTACCTCATTGTAGTTTTGATTTGCATTTCTCTAATAATTAGTGATGTTGAGCATCTTTTCTTGTGCCTCTCGGACATCTGTATGTCATCCTTGGTGAAATGTCTGTTTAGGTCTTCCACCCATTTTTTAACTAGATTGTTTTTTTGATATTGAGCTCCATGAGGTTTTTGTATATTTTGGAGATTAATCCTTTGTTGTTTCATTTGCAAATATTTTCTCCCATTCTGAGGGTTGTCTTTTAGTCTTGTTTATAGTTTCCTTTGCTGTGCAAAAGCTTTTAAGTTTAATTAAGTCCCATTTGTTTATTTTTGTTTTTATTTCTATTACTCTAGGATGTGGGTCAAAAATGTCTTGCTGTGGTTTATGTCAAAGAGTGTTTTTCCTATGCCTCCCTCAAAGAGTTTTATAGTGTGTGGTCTTAAATTTAGATCTTTAATCCATTTGGAGTTTATTTTTGGTGTATAGTGTTAGGGTGTGTTCTAATTTCATTCTTTCACATGTAGCCATCCAGTTTTCCCAGCAGCACTTATTGAAGAGGCTGTCTTTTCTCCATTGTATGTTCTTGCCTCCTTTGTCATAAATTAGTTGCCCATATGTCCGTGGGTTTATCTCTAGGCATTCTATGCTGTACTGTTGATCTATATTTCTGTTTTTGTGCCAGTACCATACTGTCTTGATTACTGTAGCTTTGTGGTATCGTTCAAAGTCAGGGAGCCTGATTTCCTCCAGCTCCATTTTTCATTCTCAAGATTGCTTTGGATATTCGGTGTCTTTTGTATTTCCATACGAATTGTAAAAGTTTTTGTTCTAATTCCGTGAAGAATGCCATTGGTAGCTTGATAGGGATTGCATTGAATCTATTAGTCGCTTTGGGTAGTGTAGTCATTTTCACAGTGTTGATTCTTCCAATCCAAGAACATAGTATACTTCTCCATCTGTTTATGTCATCTTGGATTTCTTTCATCAGTGTTTTATAGTTTTCTGAGTACAAGTCTTTCGCCTCCACAGGCAGTTTTATTCCTAGGTATTTTATTCTTTTTGTTGCAATGGTAAATGGGAGTTTCCCTTAATTTCTCTTTCTGCTTTTTCATTGTTGGTGTATAGGAATGCCAGAAATTTCTGTGCATTAATTTTGTATCCTGCAACCTTACCAAATTCATTGATTAGTTCTAGTAGATTTCTGGTGGCATCTTTAGGATTTTCCATGTATAGTATCATGTGATCAGCAAACAGTGACAGTTTTACTTCTTCTTTTCCAACTTGTATTCCTTTTATTTCTTTTTCTTCTCTGATTGCTATGGCTAGGACTTCCAAAGCTGTGTTGAATAATAGTGGCAAGAGTGGACGTCCTTCTCTTGTTCCTGATCTTAGTGGAAATGCTTTCAGTTTTTCACCATTGAATATGATGATTGCTGTGGGTTTGTCATACATGGCTTTTATCATGTGGAGGTAGGTTCCCTCTGTGTCTACTTCCTGGAGAGTTTTTATCATAAATGGGTGTTGAATTGTGTCAAAAGCTTTTTCTGCATGTGTTGAGATGATCATCTGGGTTTTTTTCCTAATTTGTTAATGTGGTGTATCACATTGATTGATTTGCATATATTGAAGAATCCTTGCATCCCTGGAATAAGTCTCACTTGATCATGGTGTATGATCCTTTTAATGTGCTGTTGGATTCTGTTTGCTAATATTTTGTTCAGAATTTTTGCATCTATGTTCATCAGTGATATTGGTCTGTAATTTTCTTTTTTCTTTTTTTTTGCGGTACACGGGCCTCTCACTGTTGTGGCCTCTCCCGTTGCAGAGCACAGGCTGCAGACACACAGGCTCAGCGGCCATGGCTGACGGGCCCAGCCGCTCCACAGCATGTGGGATCTTCCCGGACCAGGGCACGAACCTGTGTCGCCTACATCAGCAGGTGGACTCTGAACCACTGTGCCACCATGGAAGCCCTGTAATTTTCTTTTTTTGTGATATCTTTTTCTGGTTTTGGTATCAGGGTGATGGCTTTGTAGAATTAATTTGGGAGTGTTTCTCCCACTGCAGTTTGTTGGAAGAGTTTAAGAAGGATTGGTGTTAGCTTTTCTCTAAATGTTTGATAGAATTTGCCTGTGAAGCCATCAGGTCCTGGACTTCTGTTTGTTGGAAGATTTTTAATTATGTTTTCAATTTCTTTACTTGTGATATGTCTGTTTATATTTTCTAATTCTTCCTGGTTCAATCTGAAAAATTGTACCTTTCCAAGAATTTGTCCATTTCTTCATGGTTGTCCATTTTATTGGCATATAGTTGTTTGTAGTAGTGTCTTATAATCCTTTGTATTTCTGCAGTGTCAGTGTGATTTCTCCTTTTTCACTTCTAATTTTATTGATTTGCATCCTCTCCCTTTTTTTCTTGATGAGTTTGGCTAAGGGTTTATCAATTTTATCTTCTCAAAGAACTAGCTTTTAGTTTTATTGATCTTTGCTATTATTTTCTTCGTTTCTATTGAATTTATTTCTGCTCTATATGATTTCTTTCCTTCTACTGATTTTGGGTTTTCTTTTTTCTTCTTTCTCTAGTTGTTTTAAGTGTAGGCTTAGATTGTTTATTTGAGATTTTTCTTGTTTCTTGAGGTGAGATTGAATTGCTATAAGTTTCCCTATTAGAACTGCTTTTGCTGCGTCCCATAGGTTTTGGGTCGTCATGTTTTCATTGTCATTTGTTTCTATGTATTTTTTAATTTCTTCTTTGATTTCTTCAGTGATCTCTTGGTTATTTAGTAGCACACTGTTTAGCCTCCATGTATTTGTGTGTTTTACAGTTTTTTTCCTGTAATTGATTTCCCATCTCATAGCTTTGTGGTCAGAAAAGAGGCTTGATATGATTTCAGTTTTCTTTCATTTTCTGAGGCTTGATTTGTCACCCAAGATGTGAGCTCTCCTGGAGAATGTTCCATGTGCACTTGAGAAGAAAGTGTGATCTGCTGTTTTTGGATGGACTGTCCTATAACTATCAATTAAGTCTATCTAGTCTATTGTGTCATTTAAAGCTCCTGTTTCCTTATTAATTTTCTGTTTGGGTGATCTGTCCATTGATGTAAGTGAGGAGTTAAAGTCCCCCACTATTATTGTGTTACTGTCGATTTCCTCTTTTGTAGCTGTTAGCAGTTGCCTTATTTATTGAGGTGCTCATATGTTGGGTGCATATATATTTATAGTTGTTATATCTTCTTGGATTGATCCCTTGATCATTATGTAGTGTCCTTCCTTGTCTCTTATAACATTCTTTATTTTAAAGTATATTTTATCTAATACGAGTATTGCTATTCCAGCTTTCTTTTGATTTCCATTTGCATAGAATATCTTTTTCCATCCCCTCACTTTCAGTCTGTATGTGTCCCTAGGTCTGAAGTGGGTCTCTTGTAGACAACATATATATGGGTCTTTTTCTTGTATCTGTTCAGCCAGTCTGTGTCTTTTGGTTGGGGAATTTAATCCATTTACATTCAAGGTTATCAATATGTGTGTTCCTATTACCATTTTCTTAATTGTTTTGGGTTTGTTTTTGTGGGTCTCTTACTTCTCTTGTGTTTCCTGCCTAGAGAGGTTTCTTTAGCATTTGTTTTAAAGCTGGTTTGGTGGTGCTCATTTCTCTTAGCTTTTGCTTCTCTGAAAAGCTTTTGACTTCTTCATCGAATCTGAATGAGATCCTTGCTGGTAGAGTAATCTTGGTTGTAGGTTTTTCTCTTTCATCACTTTAAGTATATCCTGCCACTCTCTTCTGGCCTGCAGAGTTTCCGCTGAAAAATCAGCTGATAACCTTATGGGGATTCCTTTGTGTGTTACTTTTTGTTTTCCCCTTGCTGGTTTTAATATTTTTTCTTTGAATTTAATCTTTGTTAGTTTGATTAATATGTATCTTGGTGTGTTTTTCCTAGGGTTTATCCTGTATGGGACTCTCTGTGCT
The DNA here is from genome assembly GCF_026419965.1 of Kogia breviceps. Lineage (NCBI taxonomy): Eukaryota > Metazoa > Chordata > Mammalia > Artiodactyla > Physeteridae > Kogia > Kogia breviceps. The sequence goes on from NC_081312.1 coordinate 145,177,046, forward strand.
TCCTGGACTTGGGTGACTATTTCATTTCCCATGTTAGGGAAGTTTTTAGCTATAATCTCTTCATATATTTTCTCACACCCTTTTTTTTTTCTCTTCTTTTTCTGGGATCCCTATAATTCAAATGTTGGTGAGTTTAGTGTTGTCCCAGAGGTATCTGAGATCGTCTTCCATTCTTTTCATGCTTTTTTCTTTAATCTTCTCCTCGGCAGTTATTTCCACCATTTTGTCTTCCTGCTCCCATATTCATTCTTCTGCCTCAGTTATTCTGTTATTGATTCCTTTAGTGTGTTTTTTATTTCAGTTATTGTGTTGTTCATCTCTGTTTGCTTGTTCTTTAGTTCCTCTAGATCTTTGTTAAACATTTCTTGTATTTTCTCAGTTTGTGCCTCCCTTCTCTTTCTGAGATTCTGGATCATCTTTACTGTCATTACTCTGAATTATTTTTCAGGTTGATTGCCTATTTCCTCTTCATTCATTTGGTCTTGTAGGTTTTTACCCTGCTTCTTAAACTGTGACATATTTTTTTCTCGTCTTTTTTTTTTTTTTGATGGGTGGGATTGTGTTCCTGTCTTACTGGTTGTTTGGCCTGAGGCTTCCAATACTGGGGGTTGTCAGCTGTTGGGTAGAGATGGGTCTTGGTGATGAGTTGAGGAACTTTGTGAAACCTCATTCCGATGAATATTCCCTGGGGTCTGAGGTTCTCTGTTAGTCCAGTGGTTTGGACTCGGAGCTCCCACCGCAGGAGCTTTCAGCCTGACACCCAGCTCGTGAACCAAGATTCCGTAAGCCATGTGGGATGGCAAACAAAACAAAACAAAACAAAAAAACAATTATGAAGTAAAAAATAAAATTAGACTAGGAAACTAACAGATATGTTAGAAAGACTTAAAAATAAAAATATAGATGAATAAACAACCGGAAGGTACATCAGTACCACAATAGTAAGAAAGGGGAGGGGGAAAAGAAAAAAAGTTGAGGGGGGAGGCCTTGGCTGTGGAGGGGGCGCTGAAGCAAGGGTGAGGTTTGGGTGGTGGGCAGGGCCTATGCTTAGGATGCACAGGGCTGGAAAAGGCCCTGGGGTCTGTGGGGGTTGGAGCTTAGTTAAGCTCAAGGAACAGAAGGGGCCCAGGCATGCCCCCACCGCTGGTCTCAGAGGTCCACCACAGAGGACCTCACCTGGGATCCCAGCAGGCTTCCTGGGCTCGAATGGGCGGGGTAAATGCCCTCCTCTCCTCTCCTGCTACTCCGGTCTGGGAGGGCCTCTCCCGCCTGTCTTTCCTGATCTCCCCAGCCTCTCTCCTATGCCCTGAGAACCAATGTGGCAGCGGGGAGAGGGGGGCCTCACAGGACAGGGGACCGGCCTGGGAGCTCAGCAGGCTCCCAGGCCCGAGTGGGTGGGGCAGTCGCCCTCCACTTCTCTCCCGTTCCTCCTGGAGGGCCCCTCCTGCCTGCCTCTCCTGATTTTTCCAGCCTCCCTCCTATGCCCCCAGGACCCATGCCACCTGGATGGGGCTTTGGAGGCAGGTACTGGCTTGGGAGCTCAACAGGCTCCCTGGCCCGAGTGGGCCAGGCAGTCACCCTCCGCTTCTCTCCCACTCTTCCTGCAGAGTCTCTCCTGCCTGCCTCTCTTGATCTCCCTGGTCTCAAGGGTGCCGATCCTGTCTGGCCTCCACTGCTCCTCCCACCTCAGTCTCCCCACATCGTACTGGTTCACTTGAGGGTTCCTCCCGTCTTCTCGGGCATCAGTGTTCCCCACCAGCAGCCGGCAGGTGTCCTAGTTGTGGGAGATGGTCTAATTATTTAAATTAATTTTGCTGACTTAAAAGTAATCTTTTAAGTATATTGTTTATTATGTAGTTACCACAAAAATAAGATTTACCACATGAATTTCAAAGGTGATGTTTGATCTTAGTCTAAGCTCGGCTTAATAGTACTATTAACAGCTATTAATTTCTCTCCAGGGCCTAGACTAGAAGACACCATAACTAACCAACAGACTTATGCAGTGCTTTTCCAGCTGTGCTATTCCCTGGGACACCAAACCTTCATGTACTTTACACTGTGTACTTCTGCAGTGTTCTCTGAGTGTTCTTGCCAAATGCCAGACTCTGGTGGACTTTAGCCATGCCTCAGACTCAGCTGTGTATTATTGTTCTGTCCAGAACCTGGAACAATAAGAAAAATCAAATCTGTTTATGATCAAGGTCAGGCCCCTTCAAAGAGTTTTCTCTCCAGAGACTCGATCTAATTGTACCTTAAAATTATTGGAGGATTTCAACAACTGTTATACTTTCAAAGGCTCAGGCTAATTAGATGTTTGACCGTATTACTTTTACCTCGTTTATGTATTACCTAGCGAATGTATTATTTGCTTAATAACTTGTAAGGGAATATAATTCTACCATGTCTTTGGGACCTTTCTAAATTCCATCTTTTATTGTCATCTGTAATACATGAATGTTAATAATACTATAGGTCTTGGTAAGAAAAAGACTCTTAATAGAAATTAATAAATTCTTCTCTTTAGAAATATTAGAAAAAAATTCAGTGATATAATTTTGGTTGTTTTTCAAGCCATTCAGTTTGCTTACACTCACTGATTAGTAACAAAAGCTTCTCACATATAAAATGAGTGGATTAGGCTAGATGAGCGAATTTTTTCCAGATTCACCTCTCTATACAAATGTCTCATTTATAAAATGTGTATAATAAAAAATACCTGGGGAGAACAGTTCAAGATCTTGGTGCAGGAAGCTGTTGAACTCATCTCCTCCCATGGACACACTGAGTCTCCAGCTACATATGGAAAATTTCCTCTTTAAAAAAACCTAAA